>NC_137613.1:51355143-51357643 GCF_963280865.1 Gymnoscopelus braueri
TGAACCCCACACCTCCCTTTGTTTGAACAAACAAGCTCATTTGCATTTGTATGGGAAGATTCTCTAGCAGAGAAAAGAGAGACGCATATCCAGGTATCTTAAAGGCATTTGAAGGTGAACAGTCCTCTCCCGAATTCATTCAAAAACTCCCACCGATCATTTATGTTGGGTGGGGGTATGCCTTGCCCACGTATCCAGGTATATTGCCTTTTTCACCCAGTGACAGACGTAAAGGGTGTTCAATGGAAACAAATGCAAAAGCGTCAAAATGGACTTAGGTTTCTGCTGGACAGCAACGATATATTTTTTAAAGACGGGGTGCCGTGATTTTCAGTGATCCCCCCCCCCCAAAACATAATCAGCAGGTATTATGGTTATACTAGGAGGAAGATTTTTTTCAAAAAAGTGTACAGAAATTGGTAAAATTATGTTTTTATGTGGACACGCCTCCAGTTCATTAACACATTGGGTGCCAGAGGTTTATTCAAATATTATACGTTCAGTGCCGGCTATTCTTCCATCCACTTACGTTGATACGTTTCGTGCTGTAGAAGCCCCGACGCGGAAGTGCATGTAAACAAAGCGTGCGTACGAGACGGCGGAGGGTCCCGACTAACGCCTGGAACAATAATATTTCTAACGCGATCCTCCATTGCAGAGTGATCGCCGATCGAAAACGGCTCACTTCCACCACGTTAAAAAAAATGGAGATATTAAGCTTTTAGTCAAGGAGATAACATTGGAAAAGCCGACCGGAAGGATTTTTGACATGGATCCACATCCGGCCTCTCCTTCTCAGAAACTCCTTGGATGATCCCAAAGTTTCGTTAGAGTGCCCCACGTGGGCCCAGCGTATAAAAATAAAATTGGGTCAAAAACGGTCCGGACCGTTTTTGAGAATCCAAACGAGGAGTGCCCGATGTGTTAAGTATACCTGGTTCTGACCTTAGCACCTCCTCCACCACCTTAGCACCACCCACCTGTCCTAGTCCCTCCTCCTCCTCATGCCCACACCTGTTGTGTTATGATAATGAGGGGGAGGGTATGTTTTTACTATGTCACTAAAGCGCTGTTTCTCTATTGGCACGTTTGACCCTCAAGGTTTCAGCCTCCAGGTAGAAACTCAAAACAGTCAGAGAAGACATAAAACACCATAAAAACACCACCAGGGGGCTTAATGAAGTTCTATCAACCTTATAGACACATGAAAAACAGAAAAAGTGCAAAACCATGGCACCACCTCTATAAATGTGAACGAACGATGTCGTTCACGCCAATGATTCGTTCAAATGATTCGTTCACGTTCTCATTCAGTAGCGCTATTTTCTAGTGAAAAACACCATTGCGAGAGCGCTAGTATTATGTCGCCCGCCCTCCCGTCCTGTGCACGGGGGGAGGGGATGGGGGGCATGAACGATAGCGTGAACGTACAGTTTCAGGAAGTGAACTAACTCGTTCACGTTCACGGCAATGAACTAGTTATTTTGAACGAATCGATCATGAACGACCCATCACTACAAGCTGTAGTTCTACCTATGCTTCTTGTCGAGCAAGCAGCAAGTACATGTGACAGTGGTGTCTGTGTAGACAGTGTACATTATCTTCCATCTCTCTTCTATCTCTAACTTGTCTGTCGCGCTCATTTATCCGACAACGTAGCTGCTGCGTTGTCGGATGCAATACCAAGTGTTCAGACATTGGACAAAAGGTGACCATCTGACTATCTGAGTAGCCTCATGCATCTCTAGGATGATGGATTTCTCCCCTTGTCAATTTCCCAGCTTCCAAGACTATCTGAGTTGCCTACATATTGCTGTGTATTACCTTGTGGTTCTAATAAACCTGTTGGAATCCTTAGCACAGTGCTATTCTTATATTGCATGCCCATTTGTACCCCTCATACTTCAATTATGATACCCTTTATTAATGTAAAACATTTTACTACATAATATATATCAGTTATTAGTTGTAACTAAGTCTCAATATATAACTAAAACAAACTGACAGTGTAACTTGTGGCAGTAACAGTGTGCAAATTAAAGCCTTCGTTATGATTAGTTGCGTGGCAATATTATTAGATTTTTATGAGCATTAATTATAACTTCTTATAACATTCTATAACTTATTATACAGTGTTATAGGCAGATTATAATAAATTACAACAAGTATGTTTATATAATGCATCAAAAAGTGACAAATTATACCATATTTGGCTGCTTAAATGTGTGTGTATGCGTTTGTGTGTGTGTGTGTGTGTGTGTGTGTGTGTGTGTGTGTGTGTGTGTGTGTGTGTGTGTGTGTGTGCGCGTGTGTGCGTGCATGCGTGCGTGCGTGCGTGTGCATACGTGTGTCTATATAACATCATACAATAACAACATAACTCGTCACAAAAGAGGCAGCAACAGCGCTTTGATTAGAAAAAAATGCCTTCATGCATGAGTCATGTTTCCCATAATAATGTTTCCCATAATAACCACGTTCATCTGTGCAGTTTATCTTA
>NC_137613.1:51362643-51385143 GCF_963280865.1 Gymnoscopelus braueri
GAGTCCCGTCCTTGCTGTACACCGCTTGGATGGTTCCCCTCTTTCCCCTCCTGAGGTGTCGTATGGTCTTCCATAACAACTTTGCTGCCGCCCGAAAGTCCTTCTCCATGGATTCCCCGAACTCCTCCCACACCCGCTGCTTAGCCTCAGACACAGCCGTGGCTGCTGCCTTTGGGCCTTTTCGGTACCTTGCAACTGCCTCCGGAGTCCCCTGGGATAACATACCCCGATAGGCCTCCTTCAGTCGGACGGCTTCCCTGACCACCGCTGTCCACCAGGATGTTCGAGGGTTACCGCCCCTTGAGGCACCTAAGACCTTCTGACCACTGTTCAAGGCCCCCAACCTCCACATGGATGCCAGAGAAGTCCCACCGGAGGTGGGAGTTAAATTGCTTCCAGACAGAGGTCTTCTACAAACGTTCCCAGTTCACTACACGCTTGGGTTTGCAGGTCTGTCCAGAGGCTTCCGCCGCCATCTGAACCAACTCACCACCAGATGGTGATCAGTTGACAATTCAGCCCCTATCTTCACCTGAGTGTCCAGAACATACGATTACAAAATCGATCATTGATCTTTGGCCTAGGGTGCTCTGGTACCAAGTACACTTATGACTATGAGTATCCCTATGTTTGTACATGGTGTTTGTTTTTGTCAGTCCATGACTAGCACAGAAGTCCAATAACAAGCCACCACTCAGGTTCAGATCAGGGAGACCGTTCCTCCCAATCACGCCAGTCCAAGTATCTCTGTCATTTGTCATTTGAAGTCCCCCAGTAGGACTATTGAATCCCCCACCGGCACCCATGCCATGCAGTCCCTCCAACCCTAAGGCGAAGGGAGGCGAACCTCTTGTCCACTGGGGTGAACCCCAACGTGAGTATTCCCACACCCGCCTGAAACCTCACACCCTGAGCAACTCCATAATAGAACAAGGTCCACCCCTTGTCCAGGAGTTTGGTACCAGAGTCCTTGATATGCGTGAAGGTATAGCCCCACCAGGTCTAACCGGTAGCGCTCCACCTCCCGCACTTGCTCAGGCTCCTTCCCCACCAGCGTTGTTACGTTCCACGTCCTCAAAGTCACCCTCTGCTGCCCCGGATTGGTCCGTCTGGAACCTCCGCTGTCACTGCCACCCATCGGGTAGTGCACCCGACCCCACTGGTTCCGACCGCGGGTGGTGGGCCCACGTGGCGGTGAAGATCTGCCCACGTCCCTTCTTCAGGCTGTGCCCGGCCGGGCTCCGTGGTTAGCCCGGCCACCAGGCGCTTGCTGTCGAGCCCTTTGTCCGGGCCTGGCTGCAGAGGAGGGCCCCGGGCTTCCTCCGGCCCGGGTCACATCTCTTCTTCTTCGATAGTCCATGAAGTGTTTGGTGAACCATTCTTTGTCTGGCCCCTCGCCGGAGACCACTTTGCCATGGGATACCCTACCAGGAGCACTAGGCCCAGACAACACAGCAGGTTCATTGGGGCACACAAACCTCTCCACCACGATAAGGTGATGGTTACTTGGAGAGGTCTTTTCACGTTTCTTCATAAATTAATTTTCTACTTCTTGTAAAAATAAAAAATTGCAGATCTAAAGCTCACAACGTGTCGTATCGTGACACATTGTGAGCTTGTAGAGCTGCAAGTTTTGTTATAAAAAAAACATTTAAGTGAAAGTGGTTATGTGTGTCTGTGGGTTTTATAAATATTGAACCAATGAAAAAAAAATGTGTAAGTCCAAACCGGTTTTGGACTTACAACCCGACACAGACAGTGACGATTTGTAGTGTTTGGCGAGCAGCAGCCCAGACACATATACTGTCACATGTATTTATGTTATTGTATTATTGGATGCGCTGTCATTATAAAACGCAATGAATTGCTGGTCCAAACAGGCCAGAGATTTACAGTGAATCAACAAGGACACTTTGGATTACTCCATGGGATATGGCTCACTTGGAAGATTTCCAAAACAAATTCTATATTGCCTTCGTGTGATTTATTTATTTATCTATTCATTTCTTTGATTTATAGGAGCGAGTCCTAGTTAATAAAAACATATTTTTGTGTGTGCCATCATTGTACAATAAATCCCGACACATACACAAAAAGAAAACGAAAACAACAACAACTTGGTTGAAGACCCCAACTTATTCTATTTCTCTCTTATGATAAAAATTGTTACATGATAATAATTCAGACCTATTTGATACCACATTCAGCCACTGGCTGAAAACTTGTCTATAAATGCGTCCTTACAGTGGTTTGGAATGTTAGGAATAAGAGTCACACTTGCATTGTGTTTTCTCACTGGTAGAAAATTACATTTTGAGCTCAGAGCACCAAGCTGCTTCTCTTCAAAGTTTATTTTATTTTATACCTTCAATGAAGATACATCCCACCTGTACTGTCTGCTCACTGTGTGTGTGTGTGTGTGTGTGTGTGTGTGTGTGTGTGTGTGTGTGTGTGTGCGAGCGAGCGAGCGAGCCTGCCTGCGTGCGTGCGAGCGAGTGTGCGTGTGTGTGTGTGTGTGGGGTCACAGTATCTGTGTGTGCGTGCGTGCGTGCGTGTGTGTGTGTGTGTGTCAGGGGGAGTCATGTGACACCCCCATCTGTCCCAGGGTGATGATTTAAGAGTGTTTACTTTACACCCCCCCCACCCCCCGTGAGGAAGACCATGATGCATCACCTTCACCCCCGGTTGCCACGGCTTCCCCCTCCGTCGCCACGGCAGCAGACTGGAGCCCCTCCAGAAAGCCAGCCTCCGTTTTTATTAATATGATATTTCTATTCTTCCCTTATTATTATTACTAATCTGATATCAAAGATTGATTACTAGGAAGAGAATCAAAATAATAGACGCCATGCTGGAACAACCTAGTGGTGGAAGAAGTACTCACATTGTTTTACTTAAGTAAAAGTATCAATACTCTGTTACAGTAAAAGTCCAGGATTCAAAATTATACTTGAGTGAAAGTACAAAAGTATCGGCATCAAAATATACTTAAAGTAACTTTAAGTAAATGCAGAATGTCTCGCTTCGCAAGTTTTCAAAATGTATAAAAGTCGTTTGAAAATAGCTGATCTACAAACTCACATTGTGAGCTTGTAGATCAGCTTTTCAAATAGCCGAAGCAGTTTAAGTGGTTGAAGTGGTTAACGTATATTTTGTGACAATAATCAAAATCTACAAAGTAACTAGTAACTAAAGTATAATTGCAGTGGAGTAAAAGTACAATATTTTGCTCTGAGATGTAGTGGAGTAGAAGTGTACTGTATGTAGGCCTATTAAAAATCTGAAATACTCCAGTAAAGTAAAAAAAAAATGCACTTAAAGGACCACTTCACCCATTGCCTCACTAATGTCCTCACTAATGCTCATTATAATATGGTGTACCATTTGTGTCTACTCACTCTGTACAATATTATAATCGAAGACCATTATGAAGATGAAAGTTGAAAATGGGTGAAGTACTCCTTTGAGTACAGTACTTGAGTGCATGTACTTAGTTACTTTCGACCACATGGGAAAGAGTGAGGATCATAAACAATGAGCTGGCTGCCAACATGCAGCGATGGATGGGGAGATTAATAGTGTTGGATCCACTTGTAACGCTCTGTGTACGTTTGGAAAGAATTATGAATCTAATTTAGGTTGTTCAACGAGAGAGGATGGAAATAGCTCAATTATAGGCTGACGAGACACTATAGAGTCTATAGAGGCAAATGAAATAAAAGTAAGGCTCTATTAGACCCTTTTAGAGTACAATGATATAAACTACCGACACATTGTTATTCAGGTCAGTTAATGATGCCCATTACAGGGGTTATAGATAGACAGACAGACAGACAGACAGACAGACAGACAGACAGACAGACAGACAGACAGACAGACAGATTTAATGTAACTAATTACATTTACTCAAGTACTGTACTTAAGTACAATTTTGAGGTACTTTTACTTTGCTGGAGTATTTCCAATTGTCTATACTTTTACTTCTATTCCACTACATCTCGGAGGCAAATATTGTTCTTTTGCTCCACTACAATTGTTTGAACACTTTAGTTACTAGTTACTTTGCAGATATAAATTATTACATTATAAAACATACTTTAACCACTTTAGTCCTATTGTATATACCTAGGCTATTTGAAAATAGCAGATTTGCTATTTTCAAATATTTTAGTACTTTTACTTTTGGTACTTTAAGTACATTTGGATACCAATACTTTTGAACTTTTACTCAAGAATGTTTTTTATTCCTGACTTTTACTTGTAACAGAGATACTTTTACTTAAGTAAAACATTTGAGTACTTTTTCCATCACTGGACATAGATAGATACATAGATACAGACAGACAGACAGACAGACAGACAGACAGGCAGGCAGGCAGGCAGGCAGGCAGACAGACAGACAGACAGACAGACAGACAGACAGACAGGCAGGCAGGCAGGCAGGCAGGCAGGCAGGCAGGCAGGCAGGCAGGCAGGCAGGCAGGCAGACAGACAGACAGACAGACAGACAGACAGACAGACAGACAGATAGTCCCCCTGTCTCTTCAGCGCTTTAATAAAAAAGGATGCAGGCTGATACCAATTTCGTCCAATCACGAGAGAGAACTCATACAGGATACAGGACAAACAAGTGCAAATGGAACTGATGACACAAAGAAATGAGGCGACACAATTGGAAATGGAACACTATTAAATTGAAGCTGGTAAATGTAGGCTACTGTCTCTCTCCTGATTGGATGAAATTGGGTTTTAGATTTGGATTATTATTACAAAACATACGGACATGAACCCCTTCAGTCCTATTGTATTGTTCGGCTATTTTCAAAAGGATTTAAAAAATATATATATTTAGAAAACTTGTGAAAAGGGACATCCTGCTATATTGAGTACTCTTACTTGTGGTACTTTAAGTATATTTTTGATACAATTTTAAATACAGGCCTGTTTACTTATTAATACTTTTACTTAAGTAAAAACTGTGCGCATGCTACTGTACTGATGGCTGTAGTGTCACCCTTGTTGAGCGGTTAATTGATGACGGATCATTCAGATCTTTTTTTTCTCTTTTTTTCCTCCCCTGGGAGGCAGTCTGGGAATGGAGCCATGGCACTGCCAAGACAACCCAGTAACCTGGAGTGGAATTTCCACACAAGAGTGGAGTTGAATTTGGATTCACTCACTCACACGCACGCGAGCATGCGCGCACACACACGCGCGCGCGCAAGTGCATATGTATTACTATACTTGTGAGGACGTTAAGACTTGAGGCCAATTCTACAAATGCCTCCTAAATCAGTGTTCTCACACTTTCAAGATCTTTTTTTCTTTTTTTCTAAAATAGCAGATCTCACAGTGCCCACGCGGAAAAAAATTAAATGACACAGATGCTTTCCCGGCTTTAAATATATATAGATAAAAACATTCATAAAATCACTGTCTTAACCCATTAACACAGTGATTTTATGAATGTTTTTATATATATATATTTTTGCCATTTTCAACCATAAGCCTAAAGCTGTGAGCTAAAGCTGTGAGCTTGTGGATCAGCAGGTTGTTTTTGGTGCATGATACCAGTGTGTAACATGTAAATCAGGCATAAATCTATCTCTAATCCCTAAACGTAACTTCTAAATGTCTAAGCCTAAACTTAACCCCAACCTGAACCTTTTTATACATGTAAACCAAATTTTCAAGTTCAACCATACAAAAAAGAGAAAAAGAAACATAGTATCTTGTGAGGACAAATGGTCCTCACAGCATCTATTTCTCATATTCTACTATACTTGTGGGGACATTTTTTCCTAACAAGTATAATGGTACAAACACAAACACACACACATAGTCAGGACTTGGTCATTAACAGTCAGTCACGGACACACACAACTTATCAATGACACTCCCACACGGTGGCTGTTAACTACACACTAGACTTTCACACATGCGCGCGCGCACACACACACACACACACAGGGGACATTTGGGCGCTCGTCCAGACGGTTGCCATGGGCAGCGGGTCAACACAGTGTGGAGTGTGCAGACAGAGGAAGGAAGTAGCACTTTGAGAGCGTCCAATGGAAACGTCTCATTTCCCACACACTTTGCATGCACTGCAAGCTCTGCACACCTGACATAGTACACAGTACTTGAGTAAATGTACTTAGTTACTTTTCACCACTGCTCAAGAATTCCCACAGACTGTAGCCTACACGCACGCGCACACACACACACACACACACACACACACACACACACACACACACACACACACACACACACACACACACACACAGCTGAACTGAACTGAACTGAATGTTTTGTTATTGATACTTTTAAAAGCACAAACAAAAAGCCAAACTGAAAAAAATACAAAAAAGCCAGAGGCTTGTTTCCATTGTGGTCCATTCATAAGTAAATGTTGCATTTAGTCACATTTAAGTTAAAAAGTTAAAGTACTTAACTAAAGTACTTGCCTTTAGTAAAATAGTTTGAAAACGTATAGGGTATAGGCTATATGCTTTCAAAATACTCGTACAAATTGCAAACTACATTTTCTTTTTAACATCAACACATTACTGTATTGATCTGTGGTTCCTTTTGATTGTGAGCTTGTAGAACTGCGGCATACAACGCGTATAAATTAAGCTTGCTGTTTTTGAATAGCCGAAAAACACAATAGGGCTCAAGTGTTTAAACTGTTCCTCATTTTGCTGGGGACCCCCTGGAACCCTCTCGAGGACCCCTGGGGGTCCCCGCACCGCACTTTGAGAACCAGTGGCCTAGGCTATCTTATGGAATGTTTGCCTATGATGACATGCCCAAAATAGGGAAGCTACTGAGCTACTGCGTTCAGTTGTTTTATGGCTCTTGCTGCAATCTCTCTGGCAATAAAACATGTTTTCTGATTCCAAGCATTGCAGCAGTACTGTATAGAGTATTAATATTAATCAATGCAGTACATTCATTTGATCGAAAACTGTATTAAATCTGCCTGCTCGCACAGTTGGGTAGTATTACCAGTCAAATGTTTTCATATGGCTTTATTGATGGATATCTTAAAAATAAAAGCAAATTATTTTGAGATGTTCTCTGAAAAGGTGAGAAATACATGTATTATTCCGTTTTAATTGATGTATACATTAATTTGATCGAAAGCTGTATTAAATCTGCCTGCTCGCAAAGTTGGGTACTACCAGTCAAATGTTTTCATACAGCTTTATTGATGATATCTTAGGGGGGAAAAAGCACATTATGTTGAGATTTTCTCTGAAAGGGTGAGAAATACATCTATGTATTATTCAGGTTTTCTTTGCTAGTTTAATGAAATATTATCCAATAATTCCCAGATAACATACATTTTTTACTGGAAATTGGCACTCTGGTTCACTCGAGCATCATCCTCGAATGTGCAACTCGGGTGTCATGCGGCCACGCCCATGTCTCTGGTCCCACTTGGAAGAGGCCGGCCTCCGAAGGTGGTCTGTACATAACAGGGTGATTACGTGTTGTGAGGGTGGTCTGAGGGGGCAGGTGGTGATTATGTGTTGTGAAGGTGGTCTGTGTTACGGCCAAACAATTCCAAACAATTCAACAAAACCAGTGGCTCAAATTGGAGACCCCAAATATAAAGATGGACACCACAAAAGATTTGCAAAGGTTTAAATCATTTTTATTTACACAATATTGAAGAACAAACATAATGGAAACTTCATGCAAATACTTTACCAAATAAGGAACCAGAAAGGGGGCCTGGAGATGCAGAGATCAAACTAAACAGAATGGAGGGGGGACCAGGCCGCCCCCTATAGGGACGCCGAAGCTGCTCCCCCCTCCCTAACTGACAAAACCAACTTCTACTAAACTAAAAGCTAAACGAAAAGATAGAACTACCGGCCATCCTCCGGCCAAACTAAAATAAACTAAGTAACTTAAAGAAAAGTTACTGCAAAATTTCTAGCCTACATAATCAATGGTTTGGGTTTTGAGGTTGTTGCTGGGTCTGGAGTGGAACTGAATCTGGCTGTTTTTTTTAATAGAGGTAATTGGGGCGGCAGCAATTTCAGATCAGCTGCAGGTGTGCCAGCCTGGGTGAGAGGAGAGAGGGTGGGGCTTAGTGAGTGAGTGATTGAGTGAATGATGTCATGGCCACACACAACAGTCTGTACAGGGGGCAAGTGGTCATCATGTGTTGTGAAGGTCTATACAGGGGGCAGGGGGAGGGAAGCCGGGCAGGGATATTTGTATTTATTTTTGTTTCATATTTGTATATTATTTGTATGTGTTTACATACATATGCACTCCTATGGACTGGTGGGTGGAGCCTGTCAGCGAGGAATGTTGAACGGGAGGAGTAGGACAGAGGTGCTATGTCCTCCCGGTGGGGGCTCCTAACTGGCAGGTGAGCCAGTAGGGTACAACACAACATCCAATAAATGTCTCCTCATACTGCTATAGCGTTATTCTACACCTGGAATGAATGAATGGTTCCTCCGGTGAAAATATGTGAGGAGACCTCAACGCTGCAGGACGCTGAGGACAGCCTTTCAAATGGAAGCTGTAGGTTACATTAAGCTTACATGGAAGCACTTTCAATCCAGAGAAGGCCTGTTTCGTGTGTGTGTGTGTGTGTGTGTGTGTGTGTGTGTGTGTGTGTGTGTGTGTGTGTGTGTGTGTGTGTGTGTGTGTGTGTGTGTGTGTGTGTATGTGTGTGTGCGTGTGCGTGTGCGTGTGCGTGTGCGTGTGCGTGTGCGTGTGTGCGTGTGCGTGTGGAGAGATCTTTTGTTATGGAGCATTCTGAGAAATCCCTGAAATTCATGAAATACACACACACACACAAACACGCACGCACGCACGCACGCACGCACGCACGCACGCACGCACGCACGCACGCACGCACGCACGCACGCACGCACGCACGCACGCACGCACACACACACACACACACACACACACACACTCACTCGCACACAGAGGATTGTAAGTACTCCATTTCCCACAGTGTGTTGGAGTGATGGAGGGGGGAGGGGGGGTAGGACCCCTCCGATCACAACAAAGCCATGCGAGGTGAAGGGAACAGGGGATGATGGGCGTCCATCCTGCCAGCACACACAGAGACGCTCAATGCTTTCCAGCTGAAATAAACAGTTATACTGGGAGCCTTTATCTGTTGTGAGGGAACTCATCATTGACAGCGGAGGAGAAGAAGTGCTCCGAAAGTAAAAGTATCAATACCACAGTGTAGGAATGCCCTGTTAACACGTAACCGTACTGTACTCAAAATGTCACTTGAGTAAGAGTACAAAAGCTTTGGCATCAAATGCACTTTTGGATGCCAATGGGAGAGACCTCTGTTACTGAACAAACTAGCAGTGGTTCTCAAACGTTTTTAAGTCAAGGACGCCCAAATTTATGTGCATTTGGCCGCGGACCCCCATCTGAAAAGGTTTTGTGCCCGGGACCCCCAGAAGAGAAGATTAGATTATGTAAAGCAAATCCAAAATTATTCAAAATTGTATGTTATTTATTTAACCTTATATTGTTCCCTTTAGGGTTAGGGTTAGGGTTAATATATTTCTCCAAACTGTAGGCGGGAAATATGTTGTTTTATTAACTGAGCTCCAAATACAGTACCATTTTACTCATGTTTGTTCACAAACATTCGAAATGTGACAATTTGGAAAAAGCTCTGCATATCGTCTCTGTCGTGTGGAAACCTCGTATCTCCAAAACTGTTACTTTTCAGGATTCAAATTCAAAAACAGCAAAAGTAGCAGATCCACAAGCTCAAAACGTGTAGCTTCATGCCACGTTTTGAGCTTGCAGATCTGCTACTTTTGATGATTTTGTATGACGCTGTAGTATGATCAGGTAAGGTGTTATGATGAAACACACAAAGTTAGAATATGGAGATAAGAGGTTTCTACCCGACAGCAATATAATCTATATAAGCTCAGTCCTAGGTTCAAGATGCCAATTCAATGTGTTTTCTGAATGAATCTCCTACCGGTTGTATTTTCAGCCCCATATGTCTTAGAAACAGTTAACCTTTTCTTTATGTTTAGATTAAGAACTGAATCAATTCCAGACAGAAACGGGGGCTAAAGCATGAATATTTAAACAATGTTATACTGTGCCAAATATACAGAGATTCAGAGGTCATACAATTTAGGCTGTAATTGTGTTTGTCTTTAAGTGAGAATTGAACTGTTCTGCACGAAACACATAATAATAATAGCAGTGCTGGACAAAGTATACACTCAAGTAAATACTAAGTACCAATTACAAAGACCATTTAAAAAAAAAGTGAATCTACAAGCTCACAACACTATGCACTTCAACACGTTGTGAAGTTGTATGTTGGCTATTTACACTATATTTTAAATAGGGTTTAAGTGGTTCATTCATTTATTTATTTTTTACATTTCGGTCCCAAGAGTCCCTTCATAGAAATGATGTGGAGTCAAACGTACAGTATATATTTTTTCAAGATAGTTTTGGGCCTTTTTTCTGCCTTTATTGATAGGGAAGTAGGCAGGAAATGGGGAGAGAGATGGGAGAGAGATGGGAGGGGTGACACACTGCAAAGGCCGTCGGGATCGGCAGTCAAGCTGGATTACCAGCGTATGTGGTATGCACAACAAACAGTATATCTATTTAAAATGTAGCGAAGTGGAGGTCAAAAAACGAATACTCCAGAACAGTACTCAAGTAAATGTACTTACTTAGTGTTACTGTCCACCGCTGCAGAATAGACAATAAAAATTGACATTTAGGTACAGTATATGGACATGTTTTGATGGAATGATTAAGTTAGCTATAACAGACCAGTCCTCGAGCATTCACCAGAATGGAGTGTGACAGTCTGACAAGATGAATAGGTGTTTTAAAAGAATGGCAGACGCCTATCGTTATCCAGCAAACAAAACGGAGTCGACTTCGGGGCTGACGCTGCCTTTTAAGGAGAACTGCGCTCTGTATACTTCTGTCCACCCAATGCGTGTAATCTCAAAATATCAATATGTGGATACAAGTCCTTATCTTGAACGACACCAATCTAATTCATTCCCGAGGCCCTGAAATGACAGCCAGAACACCCACATATCATCACTGTCGGCAGTGGTGTAAAGTAACTAAGTACATTTACTCAAGTACTGTACTTTAAGCACAATGTTGAGGTATTTATACTTTACTGGAGTATTTCTAATTTTCAATAGTTTTACCTCTACTCCACTACATCTCAGAGACAAATATTGTACTTTTACTACAAAACCACATCAGACCTATATACTTTGGCAATTTGAATCTACAAGCTCACAACGCGTCGCCTTGCGACGCGTTGTGAGTTTGTAGATAGGCCTACGCAATTTTCAAAGGATTTTTATACATTTTAAAACTTGTGAAATGGGACCTTCTACATAATGAGTACTTTTACTTTTGGTACTTTAAGTATATTTTGACACCAATACTTTGTACTTTTACTTGATTACCGGACTTGTACTTGTAACAGACTATTTCTAGCCTACAATAGGGTATTGATACTTTCACTTGAGTAGAAAATGTGAGTACTTCTTCCATCACTGCTGAAATGAAGCCCAGCTCAACTGTGACAGCCAGATCACCCACACATCGCCACTGCAACAGAAACCTTGCACGTCCAAAACTGATCATTTTCATTAAATAGAAAAATTAACCTGTTCCAATGGATCCAACGTATAGTTATTACCTATAGTCAGAAGCTTTTTAACAATGTGTTTATTGATACATTTTTTTTACTTACAATGACAACATCAAAACACTCTCATACATACATACGCACATACCCTCCCTCCACCCCCCTCCCACATCCCCTTAACAAATACTCTCATTTCCAAAAAGCCATACCAACATAACCATAACAAAAACACTACATTAAGACAGTATAACAAACTCTTGTTAATACTTTTCATTGGTTCATTATAAAACCCACATATACTTGTGTGACACTATTGTACGACAAAATAGGGCATTCATTTATGAAAAAAAAGAAATATGGAGATGCCAGGTTTCTGCCCATCAGTGACGATATTGAAAATGAGCTGTAGGCCTATCTGTGATATTATCAAGTGCATCCTCTCACTCTTCCCACTCTTAACGCCTGTTGTTTAGTTATTCTTTTGGTTTATTTATTGTATTATTATATTATTCTGTTTAGTTTCTTTTGTTATT
Source organism: Gymnoscopelus braueri (assembly GCF_963280865.1). Lineage (NCBI taxonomy): Eukaryota > Metazoa > Chordata > Actinopteri > Myctophiformes > Myctophidae > Gymnoscopelus > Gymnoscopelus braueri. Next base: position 51,374,845 of record NC_137613.1, read on the forward strand.
TTCCTTTGTTGTGTCTGCGGTCTTTTTTACCTCTTATGTGGGCTGGTGTTTGGACTGCTTCAAGCTTGAGTGCTTTAAAATACACACGCACACGCACACGCATACGCTCACGCTCACGTACACGCACAGAATGCTTCAGAAGTGTGTTTTAATGTGAGTAAGGAATCGATGCTGGAAACGGTAGCTGGTTTTGGGAAAAAAAGATAGGGAACTTAAAGGAGAATTTCGCCCGACGGTATTCTTACCTATATTATGACGTTATGATATCCTAGAACGAGTGGTACAGTACAGAAATGACATAACTCCATAACGGATCCGCCACAGTTAACTTCCGGCACCCGACCGGAAGTGTCGCCAAATCGCGGCTTACAGTCGAGTGCATTCAAGAACAACAGGTTGCATAGTGTTCTCTCACTGTAAACATCTCCAGAAAAAAATGAAAAAAGCTATTAAAATACGCGATTTAAAACAAGGACCATAGGCGCGGGTTTTTAACTGTGGCGGATCCGTTATGGAGTTATGGAATTTCTGTACCGTACCACTCGTCCTAGGATATCATAACGTCATAATAAAGGTAAGAATACCGTCGGGCGAAATTCTCCTTTAACTTCACAAACACTATTAACCCTAACCCTAATCTCTCAAGAACAGACTCTGCTCTCCGCTTGAATCTGTCGCGAGGGTCCGTCATAACGTTTACGCACTGACCTAAGTGGGCGTGCCTTCAGATCAGGAAGCAGGCCGCGCTTTAGCCAATCAAATGTAGTGGGCGGGATTTACTGTCTGTGCTCTGCTTCCCACTAAAAACAAAACCGAAACTCATTTAACAATAGCGTCCTCGGAGCAGACAACCACGGAAAGATATTCACATTTTAACTTGCTCTTTCATCATAGAAACAAGTGGGCTTATAACCAAAACGATCCATGTTCTCTGGGAGAAGTGGTGTTAGTATTCCGTGTAGAAATATTGTTAGTGGGAATGAAAACATAGTCACACCACCGGAAGTGAAAGGCTGAAGGCAGACCAAAACCCCGGTTTCCTTGCGCACGTCTGCTCCATTGTCCTCGGCCCAGAGCCAAGTGAGATAGTAAAAAACAGCAGAGGGCGCTGTTTTTCCTTTTCATTTGGCGATGGGTTCCCAGATTGCCCTAACCCTAACCCTAACCCTACAACCTCACAGAAATTATGCCTAAACGTAACCTCAAAACCACGTCCACCTGGCGAAACACCGGGAAAAGAGAGCCTCCCAGGGAACAACACAGCTGTCGGGAGGCAACACATTTCTACAGCCATGACGGGACTCCTCTCTGTGTGAGGCAGGTGGCACACTTCAGATTGACCTCTTACACCCATGCTGAGATGAGGGGGGGGGGGGGGGGGGGTTGACCTCCCACCAGTTTGTGTGTGGATAACCAGGGATCCTTGAGGGGGTTCAAGCCCCCCCCCCCCATAACAACAAAAAAAGAGGGACAGTTTTTTTTAAACACTAAGCTCTAATTTATTGATTTATGAAGAAATGTAATCAATTTTTTCATTAAAAACTTGCCGACAGCGAGCCGCTGTAGCTTAGTGGGTGGAGAGACTGTCTTGGTAATCAGAAGTTCCCCGGTTCTCTTCCCGCCCCCCTCCCCCCCGGTCTATGTGTCAAAGTGTCCCTGAGCAAGAGACACTCAGCATCGTAACCATCTGAGCAGCCATCAGCTGGGTATAAAGCTGATACTGATTTTGTCCCAGAGGGACTAATAAAGGTCTCCCGAAGACAGACGTTTAGCACCTTTTTTTTTGCTTTAATTCTGGGTTACTGACACACCTCTGCTCTGACTGAACGGTATGTGTGTGTGAGTGTGTGTGTGTGTGTGTGTGTGTGTGTGTGTGTGTGTGTGTGTGTGTGTGTGTGTGTGTGTGTGTGTGTGTGTGTGTGTGTGTGTGTGTATATGTACGGGGGGGGGGGGGGGTTGTTACTGAGATTAATGGACAAAAATAACGCCCATAACGTGTAACAACAATGTCAAATGAGCCTGTACATATGACTTCCCCACCCACCCCCAGCTGTCACCGGTTCAGTTAATAAAACATAATCCATGCCTTCCTCTGAATATCGCATGAGTGTTTACAATTTGGAAGCCATCCTCATTTGGATCGTTTAGGGAGCTTGGAACAGGTTCACGTTTTTTTTTTTTTCGTGGAAGAGCGGGGGTATTTATTTGAACCGGAAAGAACCTTGAGAGAGAGAGGACTGCAGGGCATAACGTAGCCTCTTCTTTGCCAAATAGGGCATTTATAAAAAGGTTGGCGCACAGGCCCTACGGCATGAAGGCATGATGCCCACATGTCGGAGTGCCAACCAAGGGTTTTGCTTGGCATGTGCCACCCCGCAGTATTCCTCTCAGCCTTCTCCAGACAACTAGCCCACAACTAGGTATTTTAGGAATTACGCGGCAGCTGGATGGATCGCGGATTGGAAGAGACTGAATTAACACTTTCAAGATTTAAAAAAAAATGTAAAAGAAATTACAGATGTATAAGCTTGTATATCTACTATTTTTTAATAGCCAGTGCAAAATCTAAAATTACAGTACAGTGCTTTCCAGGTTTTAATGGGTTAAATGTTAAGAATCTCTCAGAAACAGATAGAGATGAGAAAACTATACCACTGTACCGTTGAAAGACTGCATATTCCTCCTTTGTGGATTGACTGTACACATAGAATCAGAATCAGAATCAGCTTGATTGTCACATCAAAGGTTTACAGGTGTAGACAAGTGGGTGAAATGATTGTGTTGCAAGTTTGTAGTTTTAAGGAAAGTGGAAGAAGAATAGAGATAGAAAGAAGAGCAAAAGGAGAACAGGATAGTAACAGACCAGATAAATACAAAGTTCCTAGAGTGAAGAAAAATAAATAGACAAATAGTTACTACTGGGGATAGAATGTTCATGAACACTTTGACTCGAAGTGCAGAAGGCCAGGCCAAACCTTAAAAATCTCCTTTTGTTTTGTTTTTGTACCTCATTTCTATACTCTCATGGTAGAAAGGAGTGAACTCTCATGGTTCACTCCTTCTTATTGTCGCTTCTTTTGTTGCTGTCGGTTGGAAACCTTGTAGGAAAACTGTTACTTTTCAGGAAAAGTAAAAAAAAGAACCTGTGATTCCAATGGATCCAATGTAGTTATTATTTTGCCACAAGCTCTTGTTAACACTTTTCATTGGTTCAATATTCATAAAAGAAACCACTTTCACTTTAGGAATCGGTCCAAAATAGCAGATCTACAAGCTCATAACGCATCACGAGGCGTTGTGAGCTTGTGAATCGGCTTTGCATGATACTCTTATACGAAGAATTAGGGCATTATTTTAGGAAAAACTAAAAAAACATACAAAGTTGAAAAATTGAGATACAAAGTTTCGGCCCGAAAGCGACGATACAATTTTGTACTTTTAAAAACTTAAACTTATCTCTCAAAAAGCTTATCTCTCTACTCCTATCTGTACCTGTCCTGTGTTTCCCACTGCCGTGCTGCTATGACAACTGAATTCCCCTCGATAGGATTAATAAATGTCTATCTAAAACCAAACGCACACGATCAAACTTCAAACAGATCCATTCAAACAGAATGATCGTGACTAAATAAACCTGCAATATTTTCCCAATTATAAAAATCCGACGTGACAATGACTCCCCCGTGAACCTGTGCTGCTTTCGGGATTTGGTTTAGTGCCTTTCAAAAAGATTTTGATATCCGCCGTTTGATCGGTGCATGCCAGCGCCACACACACACATACACACACACACGCACACACACAGATACACAGATACACACACGTACAGCTTCTGAGAACACACACCATGCTTTTATTTCACACACTAAAGGGTAGCGCAGTTTCTCTCCTGAAATGCAGAATAACTCAACATATGTAGGCTATATTATGTACTAGATGTGAAATAAATGTAATATATTGTATATGTATAACACTGTATACAATGAATTCTTCCAACAAAACAGCATGTAGCCTATACTATGCTGTTTTGTTGGAGGCATTCACCACTTCTTAAACCCTTTATACTTTGTTTTCCCCTCTACACTAAATCTCCAATGAAAATAGCTAACTCAAGAATAATAGTGTTTAAACAGAATAACTCAAGATAAGGTAACAAGCGGAATTAAAGCAGCACTTATGTAGTTTGGGGTATCAGTGGCCACTTTGGACACATATAACATGGCAGGCAACGTCTTTGACTTCATTACCCAAGATTCTCTGCAAGCATGTCCGGCGAGGACGCGCTGTGATTGGCCAGTCTTCGCTTTGACTGGCAGTTCTGCCTTGGTGCCTTGGCAAATGCCAGGATGAAACTCATTGTCTCCCCTATACCTACATAGTAATACAGTCAAGCCCCTAACAGGGACCCCCCTGAGTCTATACATTTATGGAGGGATGATTGTTATTGCTTAAACATGTAACTTTATAATTTTGTGGGACATAATATGCTATATAGTTAAAAAGTTACATAGTGCTGCATTAATCTCTTGAACCCTAGTGTCTCTATTCTAGCGGTGAACATTTAGGTAGAAACAGCCAATCTACAAGCTCACAACGCAAGCTTATTGATCGGCTGTTTTTGATGGGTTTTATACAAGAGCTTGTGACTATAGTTAGCTACAGTTTAGTATTGGACAAAGGCCTACAAGGTCTCCACCAGACAGCAAAGATATTTGATAATATGGACTATTTATGAAATAAATGTTAAGTATTTACTATTTACACACTTGACACGTAACATTTTATACTATAGGCCTACTCTGTGTCATTGGGCTGCCTAGATAGGCCTTATTTTTAAGAGAATAAACAGAGAGAAAAGCAGAACAGGGAGGAGCCGCTGGAGAAGACAATGCATTAAAGGGAGGCTCTACCCCCAGCGAGACGCTATTATCTGTCACTCACAATGAGCAAACGTAAACATTAACTGAGACGCCGGGGAGGGCTTCAGTCACAAAGCTTTTTCAATAGCAGAAACCATAGAATATCTAGGCTGAGACTTCGTCTGAATGTAGACTGTTACCGGCGTAACGTCGCAAAATATGCAGTTTTATGTTTAGGGGAAATTCAAAAGAGTACAGTAGGCTATGCAAGAGTCATGTTGATATGTAGGTGAAGAAGGCAGGATAGGTTTGTAGTGCTGCCTTCCTCCCCTGCAGGAGAGAGAGAGAGAGAGAGAGAGAGAGAGAGAGAGAGAGAGAGAGAGAGAGAGAGAGAGAGAGAGAGAGAGAGCAGTACACATAGAGGGGGGGAAAACATACAGGGCCGGTTATGCAGAAAGGCAGGTTTAATGCAAGGCTTGGCTCCCTGTTATAAGGAGAGAGGGAGAGTGGAAAAAGCTGGTCTGGACCGGCATGAAAGAGGGAACGAGGGAGCGTGTGTTGTGTCTCATCCATGCAGCCCCATGTGGGATGACTGTCATCTCACAGATGGACCCGCTCCTCAGAGCCGGAGGAGAGGCTTTTTCAAAGGGAGATCCGGTCCGATCTGAGAGATCCACAGGATCGTCATCCACTTAAGGAGCGACAAAACCCTGTTGAGGATGTATACCTAATAGAAGCCTCATGCTATCTCTCAGAAAAATACTGTCTGCACTGTAAAACAATATACAATGTGTATTTAACTAGAGAGAGTGTACAAATGGAACCACATTTGGGTCCATTTGTACACTCTCTCGACTTAAATTCACATTGTGTGTTTACAGTGCAGACGGTTCCATTTGTACGTTCTCTCGAATCATTATCAGTTTTGTTTGTCACATCACAGTTTCACAGGTGAAATCCTTTTGAAGTATTCCGAGAGGATAGGCAGAGTGAGAGCAAATGCAAAGAGATAGAAAACAGGTTAAATAGAACAAATAAAGATATTTACATATATACAGACATTTTGTACGCTCTCTTCTTGAGTTTAAATTGATACTGAGGATGTTTTGGTTATTTTTTTACTGGGTAAACACAGCTATAATACACCGAATTAACAAGTGGGAGCCTCTCCAGGGAAATCAGGTCTCATTGCAATAAAACACCGCGTGTAGCTCCCCTCCTCAAACCCGCTATCCTTCCAGCCCACTATCCTTGATTTTTATGGTTTCAACCTCTATAACGCTGGTATTATAGAGCCGTCTTCAAGGTAATCACATGCATGTCCCTGCCGTGTCACCACAAAGATATGATATTCAGTTTGTGATTTCTTGAAATGTTATGTTTGTTTGTTTGGTGAATTTATTAGGTTAAACATGATATTAAACATAATTGCTTGCTTTTGGCAAAAAATACATAATACAGTGGAGCCAGCGGTTTTGTTTGTTTTGAATGAATTCAAAACTAGTAAGAACAGTAGGGTTTCTGTTTGTAATGAACTTTTTCCTTTTTGTATTTCTTCTTGTGTATTAGCTCAGGACATCATTTGTTGATCTCGGGGGTTGTATAACTTCAGGTACACTGTCAAATCTATGAGAGTGTATACAAATGTGACCAAACCAAAATGTAAACAAAATGGATAAACTAGAAATGTGTGCTCCTTGGAGCGCAGGTCTTCTCCTGCAGGCTGGGTTGCCTAATAGCTAATTGGAAAGGAATCTGACAAATCTGACCACAGTACATCTTGATCACGTGACCCCAGAGATGATGTGTAACGATTTGTCAGAATTTTGGACAAGATTTGTTGTAGTAGTAGTAGCAAAAAGTATGTTTTGAAGAAAACACCTTTTCCCCATACAAAGCCTATATGGGGAGTTGTGTCATGATCCAAGGGGCGGGGGGATTGTGATTATACTACGGTTCAAGAGTTATAGGCCAAAAAGAGAAGAGGGCCACCACGAGGCCGATTTGAAAAATGTGGGGTGGATGTTCTCTTTTTTTTTGGCCTACTGGGAGTGTGCGTGCGAAGTGTCACGGCAATCGGTCCAACGACGCCGGAAATTAGCTACTCACAGACACATGGACAGACGGACAAGGCTGAGACTAATAACGTTATTTTACAGTGTAGTCGAATTCAAGGGCGGCCAGAGAACACTGAATTACACACTGATAAACTTGGAAAAACCCAACCGAGAGTGTATTGAGTTTGACCGCAGAGGGACCGCAGATTTTACACTCCTGGTCTTTTTTTTATAGTGTACAACAATACAGAACACTTCAAGAATGGAGGCTTGAAGGAACACAGTGTTAAAGGGAATACAATTTCTATTTGTAAAGCGCTCTCTAAAGTGTGTGATTGCGTTGGGTCTGTATTCTCAGCTGGACATCAGGTAAACTGTGGCTTCTCACCCGGCGTTTAATCTGAGTGCAATCACACACACACACACACACGCGCGCGCGCGCGCACACGCACACACACACACACACACACACACACACACACACACACACACACACACACACACACACACACACACACACACGCACATTCACGCGCACACACACACACACGCGCGTGTGTGTGCGCACATTCACACACGCGAACACACACACACACACACACACACACACACACACACACAGACGCGCGCACACACACACACACACACACACACACACACACACACACACACACACACACACACACACACACACACACACACACACACACACACACACACACACACACACACACACACACACACACACACACACACAAAGCCACCCAGCAAACCCAACCAGGCTGTGCTATTATGTAACACTGACAGCTGGCCTTTCAATGGAGAGAGGGGGGTAAGCCTGCCTCCTGATCTCTTATTACTGTTGATTTATTGTTTTATTCATCAAAAGAAAATAGTGATAATAATAATTTAAGATAAAGGAACTTTTTGATGAATCTTAATCTTAAATGTTCCCTGCCATATTATTCAGCAAAGAGTGAAACAAAGACCATGCTGATTATAACGGGATTATGAGAGAAGAAAAGAGCCCATCGATGATGTGTGCAGAAATTTGAAATACTTCAGTACAGTCGATATTCCCAAATTGTACTTAAGTATAGTACTTGAGTACATGTACTTGGTTACTGGAACCACTACAGAAAGTAGTGTCTCAAAGTGGGGTCCGGGGACCCCACTTTGAGAACCCCATGGGGACCCCACTTTGAGAACCCCAGAAAAAGTAGTTAACATAGCATCACAATCATTTTAACCACTTTATTCATTTATACTTTGGTTATTCAAAAATAGCAGATCTATAAGTTCATCAGCTATTGTACATCAGCTATTTTTGATTTTTCCCGGATGGGGGTCCGCGGACAAATATATATCAATTTGGGGGTCCTTGACATGAAAAGGTTTGAGAACCACTTGTTTTACACCACTGACTGTATGCTACTTACACTGTAGACCTACAACTTCTATACCTCCTAAGTCATACCTACCTAAGTCATCAGTGGTGGAAAGTAACTAGTACATTTACTTTAGTACTGTACTTAAGTACAATTTTGTGGTATTTGTACTTGTATTTCCAATTTCCAATACTTTTACTTCTACTTCTACATCTCCACTACATCTCGGATGCAAATATTGTACTTTTACGCCACTACAATTATTTGATACTTTTCAGATATAAATTATGATATTATGAAACATACATTAACCACTTAAGCCCTATTTTGTACATTGAAAATAAGCTCACAACGCGTCGTGAGCTTGTAGATCTGCTATTTTCACATATTTTAGTACTTTTACTTTTGGTACTTAAAGTAAATTTTGATGCCAATACTTTTGTACTTTTACTCAAGTAAATTTTGCATTCTGGACTTTTACTTGTAAAATAATATTTCTCTATAGCAGTATTGGTACTTTCACTTAAGTAAAGTAAAGTAAAAAGTACATTTTAGTACTTTTTACACCACTGCAAGTCATGTCACTACTGTTACCATTACCCCCCCCCCCCCCACCCAGAGATTGCACCATATCCATCTTACTGTTATACGTTATATTTGTATATTTTTCTATATCCCAACAGCCTTCCTTTGCTTCGTTAATATCTATTTCTCCCAAAATTATTCCTGTGGAGATTCTTTTCCATTGCTTAGCCACTAAAATTTTAGTGCATCTACTGGCGAGTTGCAAATTCTTAAATTTCATTGCACCTGCGATGACAATAAAGGAACTGAATGACATGGCGTGTTGGGAAAAGTTATTTGAAATGCTCCCAGTAAAATAAAATAAAATTGAAATAAGAAAAGGATTTTCTTGGCTGCTTTTCAACTTGAATGCACTTCGCCTGCTGACAGTGTCCTTTCAAAAGCAGTGTTGGAAAGTAATTTCCCCAGTACTCAAGTACTCCACTACAATGTTTTGAGTTTCTTTGCCGCTTTTTATTATTATTAGCCTACAAAACATACATTAAGCACTTGAGCCCTTTATATACTTTGGCTATTTTGAATACATTTTATATATTTGAAAACTTGTGAAATGGCACATTCTGCATAATGAGTAGTTTTACTTTTGTCACTTTAAGTATATTTTGATGCCAACACTTTTGTACTTTTACTCAAGTCAATTCTGAAAACCGGACTTTTACTTGTAACGGCGTATTTCTACTTTGTGGTATTGATACTTTTACTTAAGTAAAAAGTACTTCCTCCCCTGCTGACAGTGAAAGTATCCTTTCAAAAGCAGCGCATGGCCACATTGAACATTTGTTTGGAGCATCAACACTCCAAAGGGGTGTGTGTCTTTTTTCCTCCTCTCCTCTCTTTTCATTGTCTTCCATAATATTTCACGTCTTTGAAAACGGGGACATTATGACACACAACACAGTGGCACCCCAATGTTTGATTGAACCTCACATCCCCTCCCTTTAACTGTACAGGCCTAACAGGCCCTTTGATGCGCTGAGCACACAACAGCCGCCAACATACACACACACACACACACACACACACACACACACACACACACACACACACACACACACACACACACACACACACACACACACACACACACACACACACACACACACACACACGCACGCACATGCACGGGCACGTGTTTGTACTATACTTGTGAGGACAGCAACATTTTAGGATGGCATTGAAAATTGATGAATGTAGCCCGAGAAATAGACAAATAATAGACAATAAATGGTTGAAATATTGCATGTCTAACAAGCTCACAATGTTTCGGTGTGTGACATGGCTGCACAACTGAACACTCTAACCCCAATCCCTAAACCTAACCTCTAAATGTCTAATCCTAACCCAAATCTGCAGTGGTGGAAAAAGTACTCGAATGTTTTACTTAAGTAAAAGTATCAATACTGCAATGTA
>NC_137613.1:51390143-51397416 GCF_963280865.1 Gymnoscopelus braueri
TTTAAAAGAATCTCTGGGTCCCCAATCTACACTGTAAAATCATCCGTGTTCATTTAACTCTGAGAGTATGGTTCCATTTGTACACTCTCAGAGTTACAGACCCGTAAGGGTCCATTTGGACCCCTTGGTGGTCCCTGTACCCTACGTTGAGAACCAGTGGACTGAGATAGTAATTAATTTCACTAAGCCAATAACAAAACGCATACGAGCACACACAAGCGTCTATAATGTGTCTAAATCCAAGCCCTTTCACACATGCTAATCTAATCTAATCCAGTCACACTGATTTTAGACAGAGGTTTATAGGTGTGTGTGTGTGTGTGCCACGGTCGCTCTAGTCCGGACGACTGCGTGTACATGGACCTTAATATTCCACAAATAATCAGGATAAAATTGCCTCCTGTAAGCACCCGATTGGAAGAGAATATTCCAATCCGGTCTCATCAAAAGGAATTTTCATTCTGATGAAAAAAAGGGGTGGTTTAAACATTTTCAATCGGAAAGTATTAACCATAAAACGCTTATTCCGAAAGTTCCTTTCTGTTTGGAATGCATTTGTGCTTTTGGCGCATGTCTGCTCGTAACGTGGTGACTTGGGAGGGAATAAGTTCTTGTTAAACTGTAACAGTGATATTTCACTCTCCTCCTTTTTAAAGATCGCAGGAGAAATGTGAGATGCTGAGATTGCTGCTTATTTTAGGCAGAATGGCCAGGTTATATGATGTGGGCCCATCTTCAAAAATTGCCACTAAAACAGAACCAATTCTTCTTCTTTTGTTACATCTCTGGCAGATTAGACACTCTGAACCACTTTGCGAATGTCAAAAGTTGTATTCCGATTAAATGCTCTGGAGCAGGGGTCTTCAACAGGGGGTCCGGAACCCCTAGCGGGTCCTCGGAGTTACTACAGGGAGGTCATCCAATATCTGTGTGATAGGAACTTTTTTTTTTACATTAACCACTTGAACCCTATATAGTATCCCTTTTCTGAGGGGAACACGAGGCGTTGCAAGCTTGTAGATCTGCTATTTTCGGCAAAGAGGTTTGGTGTAGAGGGAAAAAGGGCAGTTTTTAAGTGGTTAATTAACTGTCTGAAAATACACATTAACATGATTCCATCACAACACTATACACATTGACAGTGCTGTCAAACAAGTCTATGAAGCTATCTATGATATCTATGAAAGAGTTTAATCTGCGGCACAATTTTAAACAACATGTAGTGGGGGGGTTAAGGGGTCCTTGAGCTGAAAAAACGTTGAAGACCCCTGCTCTGGAGCACGTAGACGAGAATTACTTGTATTTTGCGTCCACGTAAACAGTTAAGTCGGAATTATTTCAACAAAGAAGTGCTGTCCACGCAAACACAGTCGTGACCCTTTCACCCTCAGACGAACGCCATCGCCTTGACCTGCATCGCGGGGGCAGAGGGCCCCCGAGGGCCCGCAGTACGCACGCATGGGAGGGCCTCCGGCGCGTTCCCAGCATCTCAAACCTTTTTACCTCCCTGCTTCATGCCTGTTAAACCTATAGGCCCTTTTTTTTGTAGTGTCACCCCCTGATCCAGCTACGGAGCAGGCAGGGGGGACATGCAGGGACACAATGGCCATTGAGAGAGCGAGGTCACAGGCTGGGGCCAAACGCGACCCGTGCCGCCGCACCAGGCCTTTTGTGATGAAAGGGTGGTGGGGGGGAGAAAAGCTCGTATCCCATTCTCCTCCTCCTCCCCTCCGGTGAAATCGAGTAGTCAAGCAACAAAAAAAAAAACCCACACACACACACACGTGCACACGCTTTCCTCTGCTCGACACTAAATCAGCTGCGTAATGGGGGGTGGGGGGGTCTTGACGATCAAAGAAGCAGCCGTGATAATCCCCATCGCCTCCTCCTCCACCTCTGCTGCCCCCATGGAGCTAGCCGCTACGTGTCGCACTTTACATTGGTGATAGCAGCCTGACACACAATGCCTGGGGATGGGGGGATTAAAGGAGCATTTCAACCATTTTCAACCTCATATTCGTATAATTGGTCCTCACTAATGCTCATTGTAAGATGGCACCATTTCGGTCTACTCGCTCTGCGTCTCAGAGGAGGACTGTGGACAAGTTCAGAAACCTGCCTACCAGTGACATAAGCGTATAGAAACTAGAGCCTTTCTTGTCCTGGAAAGTTATCATCCTGAAATAGAAGCCATTGCTCTTGTATTGATTCTGATTGATTGAATACTTTATTAGCAGTTTGCAAAAAAAGAAAGTACAGTTCAATGCAAGCTGCTAAGAGGATTTTAAATCCAAGAAAGCCTATGGCTTGTTTCCATTGGGTTCCTTGTACTCAATTCATCGAAACATTTAATGACAAACAAATATACACTACCATGCAAAACATCATATAAACATTTACAGGGGGCAGTTTTGAATTGCAGCCACCTGTAAGTGCTCCTTTAGAGCGGTTTTGAAGGAGAGTAGGGATTTACTCTCCTTTACGATTCTGATTCATATTAAAAAGAAAGTTTGAAATCTTGTTTGACATGACCAAACCCACCTACCGGTGCTGTCGTTGGTAGGCAGGTTTCTGAACTGTCCATTGCCCACCAAGGAGACGTGAGTATGCAGAAATGGTGTCATCCTATAATGAGCATTAGGTGAGAAAAAAACACAACTGTTTGCCATTCTTTAATACAGCAAATAGTGTCACACTTCACACAGCGGTGAGGCAGAGTTATCTGTGATGTCTAATAGTTGTCACACAGCTCATAAAACTATGACAGCATCTACATTTATCACGATACACACTGACTTTAATGACGGAATGAATAACACTGGTGGAGGAAGGACTCAAGATCTTTCTCCAGTTATAAGTAGCAATACCTCTACACACAAATACTCAAGTAAAAGGCCGGTATTGGCATCAAATTATATACGTATTTTCAAACTTTTTGGAAAATCGCTGATCTATAAGCTCGAATGGATGTATTATAAAAGTATAAAATAGGGCTCAAGTGTTTAATGTATGTTTTGTACAAATGCACGCGGGTGGGCCGCGTGTTTATTGAGCGTGTCGCTCTGCTATTTTTAGCGAAAGCTTTCCGCACAATAACAGAAAATAGAAAATACAATAGTATAGATGGGTTTCCGCGCGACGTCATCACAGAGCAGAGTGCGCAATGTCATCACAGAGCAGAGTGCGCAATCTGCGCATGCGGGTGGTAGAACGAACCGGAAGCGCCATTCACTCTGTTGTTATTTTCGGGATTTAGATAGGCATAATGCTGCTATTTTAGGCATAATAGGCATAATGCTGCTATTATATACAAACAGATCCAACTTCCGACAAATCATTTTTATTGAGTAAAGAAGATATTACAAACTGCATCATTTAATCTACTTTCATTAAACCCGGTGAAGACCATTTATTTTATGAATGTACATTTGACTAGAGCTGCTGCGGGTAATAGCGCCCTCTACTGCTCAACCCTCAACTGCGCGCGCATCATCCTCTCATGTTTACAAACAGGAAACCCATCTATAGAGCCCTGATCGAGGGACTCTGGTCAACCGTAGGGTTTAAAGGGATAGTTCACCCCCAAAATGACTTTTTTTCTCTATCGATTAGTCACCACCATTAAGACTTGAATTCATGGATATTTTTTGTTTTTGTCACATTCCTAAGACAATAATTAGCCTGACCAGTGGACTAATCAATAGAAAAAAAGTAATTTTTGGGGCGAACTATCCCTTCAAGTGGTTAGAGAAAAAAATACCACTATGCATGTTTTTACATCATTTAAAAATTATAATATTAATGCTATATTATCAATAAAATCTTAGTGTTTTGCTCCACTTTACTTGCAATATTCTCACGGCCGACCAGCGGCGCCCCGTCCCACAAGTTGAGAACCCCGCTGTTATATCTTTGTTTATGGGCATTACAGTAAGTGTGAACTAATTGTACATGGCTGCATGTTTAATTCACAGCAGACTGTTTTTTTTCTTCTTTTGTTTTTAACCTAATTTCATATAACATCCCCAGCCTGGCTGCAAGGTAATAATGAGTGAGGATGAAAGGAAACAGCAGCTATTTCCAGCGCTGGCTTATTGCTTATGGTCTTTTTTTAATTATTCAAGCGGTCTATTCTTAATTTGAAAAGTGCTTTGCCAGCAAAGATAAACACAACAGTGTCTATCTGTAGCCAGGCGATGGCGATGCGGATCCAACGGAACTGGCTCCCTGTATTTTTACACCTGTATTTAAAGGAGGGGGGGGGGGGGGGGGGTTGTGAGGGAAATAAGCAACCAGCCAGGTCTAGGAAAACAAGCCCAAAATAAGCGACTATAGGCCACATGATCGAGCACTTTAAACCTACTGTATACTGTACATAGGCTATTTGAAAATAGCAGATCTACAAGTTGTGAGCTTGTAGATCTGCTATTTTCAAAGAAATCTTGAAATAAAATGACGAAGATTTGGAAGATGTTTAAAAAAAAAAAAAAAACATAAATCTAGTACGGGGCTACCTGGCACAAAACATTTTCAGATGGGGGGGGTTAGGGACAAATTACATATTCATTTGGGGGTCCACCGTCCTCCATGACATGACAATATTTGACACCACTGGTTTAAATAATAATTAAAACATTTGGAAACAAGCCCAAATAAGCAACTGTCCTACACTTTAGAAAGAAGTCCCCCAAAATAACCTGCAACCCGCAACTATCAATATTTACAAGCAACTTTACAGAAAAAGGAGCCCAAAGTTGGGGGGGGGTGGGGGGGGGGACAGACTACAGTTCCACAGCACCATGACTCGATGGATGGAACATGAATGGGACCGCTGGTTCATGGCTGCCCACCTAGTGGCGGCACCTGCTAAACACAACACAGTCTCATACAACAATTATTTCTCAACCTTTTCAGGCCGTGACCCCCCAAAATAATCATATTTGAACTGGGGACACGGACACCCCACCGTGATGGAATTGTAGGAGTTAAGACATTACATTGTGTGCTTGTAGATCTGATATTTTGGCCGAATGTTTGCCTGTAAGATGCCCAGAGTAGGGATTAGGATTGATTAAAGCAGCTTTTTAATGAATAAAATGTTATTTTGTCCAATCTGTATGGTAGAGCATGTTAAGTTAATACAATATAACTTATATAATTGGGGGTGGTTGTAATTTTGTCTCCCTGCTCTTCTATCGAGACATTTAGATTGTGTCAAAGGTCATGTTTCATAGACTCATGAGCTGATGGTCAAGATTCAATTCAAATTCTCCCCTGAGCAAGCAGGCAGGCTCCATTAACTCAATGGTAAAAATCTCAGCACTTTCACAGGGAACCGGGTTCAAATCCGGGGTAGAAGAGAGAAGTTACATAGCGCTACTTTAACTATATGATGTGTTAGATTAAAATCGATAAAAGGTTAAGGCATGGATTGGAGAGGACATCTTAACTAGACCTCAGCTGGGAAAAGCTTGATTGATCCCTGTGAGGAAATCTATCTTCTATATTACTAAAAGGTGGTGTAAAGTTAAATAGCTCTATATTGTGATATAAATAATTGAGTGTTTGTTCAGTAACAGGAGGTCTCCCCTTCTCTCTGGCACTTTAGCAAAACAAAAAATACATTTTCAGGTCAGGATACTAATTTAATTCAATCAGAACAGAGAACTCATACAGGATACATGGATAAAACGCGTGAAATGGGAAGTGATGAAACAATGAAATGAACAGAACCAAAATTGGAACTGGAACACTATAAAATTGAAGCTAATGAATGGGTTCTCGTTCCTCTCTTTCCTCACGGAGAGATGAGGAGACTTGTGTTACTGAACACCAGTGGTGTAAAGTAACTAAGTACATTTACTCAAGTACTTTTTTTACTTTACTGGAGTAATTCCCATAATGTTTTACTTCTACATTGCAGTACTGATACTTTTACTTAAGTAAAACATTTGAGTACTTTTTCCACCACTGCTGAACACTCTATATCAATCACACACACACACACACACCACACACACACACACACACACACACACACACACACACACACACACACACACACACACACACACACACACACACACACACACACACACACACACACACACACACACCACACACACACACACACACACACACACACGTGTTCGAACCATGGAACTCTTTCTGTCAATTTCCTACTGTCTGAACAGACACTGTGCATCACAATCACAATCAGCCTTATTATTGTCACATCAAAGCTTTACAGTGGAAAGACGTGGGTGATATTATGTTTCTTTCAGTCCACTTCTCTCTCTGCATACTTTTGTGGAGAGAGATGAGAGTGGAAAAGAAAAATACAGAATAGACGCAACTAATCAAAATAAATATACAAAATATGAATACGGATAGCATATGTAGCAGTACATGATACACCAACATGCACGTCATGGCCACCACACTGAGGCTTTGAACCTGTCAGAACAGATTCCTGTCCACCAGGAGAAACACTCCCGGGCCCATGCCATGGCCAATGCTGATGGAACTCAGGGGAAAAACAAATGGAGAAGAATGTCTCCCCTGCAGAACATATTCCAGGAGAGTCAGCGTGTATCATTGACACCATGCATTTGATACAGAAGATGAATAGAATCAACATGACATTTGCAACAATCAACAAGCTCTGCCTTGCAGATGGTCTTTTTTGAAGGGGCTGCACAGTCAGAGGATTGATGTTATGTTGCTGTCTATCACAGATCTTGAGAGATCCAACCGTGAAGCTCTAACTGGACACGTCCAATACAAGACCTTCACAGGAGGCTGTATCATCCAGCAGGAATATCTATGTGCAGCAGTGACAAACAAGTCAAATCTCATCAGGTTTCTGGCTTGCAAACAAGACAATGTATGTGATCTATGATGATGAATGTTACAAGCTGGATGGAAGCCCCCACAACTTTCATCTGATACAAGTCTCGTTTTAGATGCACATCATGCTGATGAATCTCGAGCAAAGGCTGTATTAGTAATTGTCAGTGATGTCATGGTGCTCTGTTCGGTCTTCCAAAAAAATATATCCTTTGGCTCATCTATCAAAATAGTGGCACACATGAACGTACAGGATTCGTGGACATACACAAGCTACACAAGCTAGGCTGTGCTCTGGGATAAAGCATCTGTGAGTCTGCGGTTGCCATACATGCATTTACAGGATGCGACACTGTGAGCGCCTTTACCAGTCGTGTTAAACTGAATGAACTGACGTTATTGAGGAAAAAAAACAGAATTTCAG
>NC_137613.1:51400116-51455116 GCF_963280865.1 Gymnoscopelus braueri
CACCTGACAGCAACAATATATGTTCTGTCTCCATTTCACTGTATTAGGGTGAAATTAAATGAGTTTGTTGGGGAGAGAGATGATCTGAATTAGTCATTCTTATGCATTCTCTCATCAGATGACCTTCTAGCTGGTGAAATAATCTAATTAACAACATTTAACCTGGCGTCCATATGTTGGGGATGACATTAGAGGCAGACATAGCAAAAACTTAGCAAAAATAGCAGATCTACAAAGACCTTGTAGTATAATAAGTATAGAACAGGGCATAAGTGGTTAAACTGTTCCTCATCTTGCTGGGGACCCCCTGGAACCCCCTCAAGGACCCCTGTGGGTCCCCGGACCCCACTTTGAGAATCAGAGGTGTATGATATGTTCAGCCCCAGAATAAGAACACTAGAGCAGTGCTTCTCAAACCTTTTCATGTCAAGGACCCCAAATTAATATGTATTTGGAGGACCCCAATCTGAAAATATTTTGTGGCAGTCGCCTCCATACAAGATCTTTGTAGTTAAAATATTCACATTCACATATTCAAAATCACATTCACATATCATTCCAGATTCTTTTGGAAATAGCCTATATAGGGTTAAAGTCATCAAACTGATTTTTCTGCTATATTAACGCACTTTACTGGGGACCCCCTGAAAACCCCTCAAGGACCCCTGCAAGGTCCCCGGACCCCACTTTGAGAACCACTGTGTCAGAGTTGTGGTTTGTGGAACACAAATAAAGAAGGAACCACGGGCAGTCAAACAAAGAAACGATGGATCACTGGTGTTTGTCATCAGCTGATGATGATAATTACACATCTAAGAGGCTGATCACACTCACTGTCTGTCTCTCTTTTTATTCCCTCTCCCACTACTGTCCTCTGCTTTTATTATACCTCCCTCTCTCTCTCTCCCATCCATCCATCCATCCATCCGCCCATCCATCCATCCACCCATCCATCCATCCATCCATCCATCAGGTCATGGGTGACACATCAGAGCTGATTAACTGTGACAATGAGCTACTCACTAATTTACTCATTTATAATATGTTAATATGATTGACATTTCATTTCTGCTCCCTCCCCTCCCCCCCAAAACCGCAATATAGGGCTGTGCGATAGGGCTGTTTGGGGGCCACGTGTGTGTGTGTGTGTGTGTGTGTGTGTGTGTGTGTGTGTGTGTGTGTGTGTGTGTGTGTGTGTGTGTGTGCACACGTGTGTGTGTGTGTGTGAGTGTGATGGGGGGGGGGGGTGTTTGGGCCAGCCAGCCAGCGCTGCTGACAAGCCCATTAAAGGGAGATGGGCGTACAATTATGTGACTAATTCAAAGGCTTCTTTTAATTTGCCAGCATAAAATTGTCAATCTCAGAAACGTAATCAGCCTCGTTCCCGTTTCTGCTCGCGACTAAAAATATACGAGAATGATAATGTTGCTGCTGCTGCTGCTGCTTGCCATGTCTGGGTGTTATTTCTCTGTTTATATTGAGGGGATGATGCACTGAGGATAGGTATTATAAATTGTGAATTTTCTTTCAGTGGCGTGGCTCTGCAGGATGTAAGCTGTCTATAATAGGGTCTGTGAGTCTAGATCAGTGGTTCTCAAACCTTTTAATTTCATGGACCCCCCAGTTTGATAAGCATTAGGCTACGGACCTCCATTAGATAACATTTTCTAAATCTCTGGAGCCCCAATCTGCACTGTAAAATCCTAACTCCGAGAGGTCAACTCAAGCAGGTACATGGAATGCAAGTGTGTGAGCCGAGATGGACCTCGGCTCACACACTTATATAACATAATAAAATATATTAACCCTAACCCCGTAACCCTATTAAAAAAATAATTCATATATATATATATATATATATATATATATATATATATATATATATATATATATATATACACACACACACACAAAATAATATAAAAATGATATACTAAAAAGATGCTGTACAAAGTGGACAGCAACCAAAACAGTTGTTTGAGAATTATTTTAGGCTCTTTTTGGTTTGCTCGAAAATGTTTTTGAATACTTGTCATATTTTAGTTGTAGGCCTACTGTTATAATGATTTAGTTAATTGTAAACATACTGCAAGTGGACAAAGTGATAACATACTGCCTCTTAATCCATTCAAACTAAATGAAGACACTCAATTTCAAAGTAAGACTGCATTTAATGGTTTATTTTTTTGGAATACAATTCTGTCTTGTTGCAGTTGAAAAGGTTTGTATAATGCTTAAAGAACAATTAATTCCACACAACACTGAGTCAGTATCACTATGTTGTTCACGAGAAACTTGTTTAGACTTTGAATTAATATTGGTAAGTAATTAAATGAAGGTTTCCTAAATTGTACCCATCTCTGTAGGCTATTCAACCATGTACAATCCTATAGTCTAGGCCCTAGGGGAATAAAGGATTGTCACATACAGGTTGTCTGGTTTTTATTGACCATTTATTTTCTCTTTTTGCGTTAGATTTGCATGATTTGACAATTAATTATTATTAATAAAGCTGGTACCACAGTACCATCTCCACAACAGTGTTAAACTGCTTTAGCTTTAGCAACCCAAACCGTAAGTTAAGCTGCTCTAATGACTTAACATTTAGTGGGTTCAAACAACTCAAAGGTACATAACTTCAGAAAGACTTGCACTCCAGCAAGCTTAATGAAGTTTTAACTGAGTAGTGAGTACACATAGGAACTGGCAAATAATATAAACATAGCAAGACACCAATGTAGCAGGTGGGCAGGGGACAGCACTACTGTATGTACTGACAAAGTCCTCAGGTGTTTGGTGCTCTTAAGTAGGTAACCCCAACCAATCACTGGAAGGGCTGATGATTGGCATACATCACTCAGTAGATATAGGCAGCACCTGGAAATAACCACACCAACTCACAGAACCACTCTGACATACACACATACTATTGCCACTCTCTGACACTCTTCCATAGACACTACTGACACACGTAACAAACCATCATAAAACAGTTACTGTACTTAAATACTTTGTGTATGAGTTAAATACACAAACCATGGAGGTGCAATGTTATTCTCAGCTGTTTTACTTTGGCCAGATCAAATCTCTATCATCTTCAAGTGGTTATGGTAAAATAAAATAATACAAAATCCCCTGCAATTTACTCTGGAAGGCAGCTAGACTTCATGTTTGTGTGTCAGGATTTATGAACACACTAAATGTATAGTATAAAGATCAGACATGGAGGTTTTCTTTTTTGTTGCAGAGATCTTAATTGTCTTGCTTTGTGTAAAATGGGAAGCAAACATGAGAGCAGGAAACAATCAATTACCCAAAACATTAAAATTAATGGTTATCTACCTCCACCTTGTGGATTTATAGAAAATTACTATTTGTTTTTGTGTACTAGATTTGAACCACAGAATGGAGTGATGCATTATGGGAACCAATTAAACATTACCAACACTCTCCTCAACATTTAAACTGATGTGACGTTGATTGTGTTCGGTGTCAGAGACAGACAGCAGGGGTTCCCAAACCTTTTAATTTCAAGGATCCTCAGTATAGATGTATGTATTTCACAGAATGAAAGCGATCAAATCTAAACTGCAACTGTACTTATAGAGCAATATTGTGTCTAACAAGCCAGTTATTCCTCTAACCTATCCTGTCCTCAAGCCCACTGGAATGACACCGTCTATATTAAACAATACTGGCTGCTGATGTAAACTATTGTTTAGATGTGCGCTGTAAAAAAACACTAGAGTATTGTCTGTCACTCTTAATGTAAAATGCAAAACAAAATTAAACAAAATACAGCCCAAAAAAAAAACAGCGAGAGCACAGTCAAAAATGGTTTGAGCCTTGACCTTCACCATATGACCTCTAGTGAACGGAGTAATATAATAAAACACATAATAATATATGGCTCTTACACCATCTCTATCAAAAAAGTTCAGTTCACAAAACTCATAAAAGTTAAAACATGTCAAGGAATTAAATTGGTTATTATTTTGCACAGATGGTTGTTCTTCATTCAATTGAAACACAAGTAGAAATCATCTCCACTGGAAAATCCACCATAGTGGGAAACATGGATATGAAATATGACAAATGCAACATATAATGTACATTATGTACAAAATGAACCACTCCTCCGCTCATGTTAAAATACCTGTACACAGAAAAAGAATGGTTCTGAAATTGTTCTTTAAAAGGCTATATGGTTCTACAAAGAACCATCACCTACTAAAGAACCATTTTATTTAGTGAATGGTTCTTCATGTTCAGGTTTCTCATAATGGATCTAGAGCACTGTTTCCCAAACAGTGGGTCGGGACCAAGTTTTATGGGTTAATCTGCTTTTTTTCCCTCTAGTTTCCTACATAAAATATATAAATAAATAATTTCAAACAAATCGAATGCATTTCCATAAATAAATAAAACAACATTTAAGAAGTGGTGCGATGTGACACGTTGTGAGCTTGTAGATCTGCTATTTTCACTAGTTTGGGTCCCAGGCAAACATCTAATTTCTCTTTTAGGTCTTGAGCTAAAAGATTGGGAACCACTGATCTAGAGAACCATTATGTGGGGATGTTCTTTGAGGAACCAGAAATGGTACCAAATGGAACCATTTCTGATTACGGTTATTTGAGGCACCGTTAACTACTTAAACCCTAGCATCCCAGTTTTGGGCATGCCTTATAGGCGAACATTCGTTGACAATAGCAGATCTGCAAGTTGTGAGCTTGTAAATCAGCTATTTTCGACTAAGAGATTTGGTGTAGAGGGGAAAAAAGGAGCCCTGGGAGAAACCGGTTGATGAAGTGGGTTTAAGTAGTTAAGGGTTGTTTCTAGAACAATTGTATGGTATCACTCTGAAGAACCAGTTTGGGTTCCAGTTTCCACCTTTATTTTTCTGTTTGTGAAGAAAACAATGGATGAATACAGTATGACAGAGACAAATATCATTGTGTTTGTGTGTCATTGTGGATGCTGAATGCTGTTCGATTTCTCCACTATTCTTGTTTCTTGTTTAACTTCATCCTGTCTTGTTCTGAGCTTCTAGTAACTCTTTACAATCAGTCTATTTCTTTGTATTATCATGTGGAGAAGCAATGTTGACACAAAACAATATGTATACAATATATTTACAAGTTGTTAAAACACAACGTAAGAACAAAGTGAGCTCACACCATTCAGCAAAAGCAGTGGTGGTGTTCTTCAACATTCTGTTTAATAATGACGTCCTCCATTTCTTGCTACCATCTCCTCTATCTTCAGCAGCAGCCCTGTGACCTGAGTGTCATCACCACTGTTCTTATTGTTGAAGACATGATACCTGTTCCCACATTTCTCAACAAGCCTCTGCAGGGCCTCTCCTTCACTCTCAATGTACTGCTCAATGGATTTATCTAATAGATCGTCTCCAAAGGTGAACAGTATTATAGTGTGACTCCACACTCTCTCACTTAGAAGTTGCATGTGCTCCTCTACTGATTTACATTCATCAGCTTTGCATGAGTGGGCAGCGATTATAACCAGGAGGAGAACATGTGGTCCTGGAGGACACAGAGATGCACTAAGTACTATCTCCTGCTTGATCAGCTCAGATGTGTTCTTTAAAGGGCCTATCCACCACCATCCTGGAGTGTTGACCACAGTGACCTGTCTCCCTGCTACGTGTCCCTGTCTCTTCTCACACTGAGCTGTTGTCTCTAACCTAAACTCCTCTGTACCCATTATGGTGTTTCCTGATGAACTCTTCCCTGAACCATCATATCCCAGAAGTATAATTCTCATCTCTGGCAGATGGAGGTCATCACCTGAAATAAAAGAAAGAACAAATTCAGCATGTGTCTGTCTGTCTGTCTGTCTGTCTGTCTGTCTGTCTGGCTGACCTGCACCACTGTAAGCCTCTAGACAGCAATAGATACACAATAGTTTACGAAGGGTGTTGGCTGCTGTGAAACTGGAAGAATTGTATTGGTAAAACAATCTTGTTTTACCAACAAAATTCAAACGTTCATGACCTTTCAATATTGGCCAGAGAAGCAGATCATTTTAAGGTGGGTTTATCACCTAAAAGTTTAAATGAAAATAATATATCATCTTCAGTAATGTAAAGAATATATCACATGTAGTCAATTAACTAAAAATATAAAAACACCGGAATGGTCCTTTAATGAAAACTACTGTGATGTAGAACAGTGTTTCCCAAACAATGGGTCGGGACCCATTTTTTAGTCGCAAACACATTTTTCTGGTTTACGGATAAATATCCAGTGTTTTGCGTTATCTACAATTTCAAAAGACTTTCGAAAGACTTTCAAAGATAAAAAAAAATATTTTAATTAATTAATAAATATTTATTCAAAAAAGTACAACAAATCCATAAATAAAAGTTAAAACCTTTTTAGAAATAGTGAAAAAAGGATATCTACAAGCTCACAAGGTGTCGCACTGCGATGCGTCATGGACTTGTAGATCTGCTATTTTCACTATGAAATAGGACTTAAGTGGTTAATTCAAGACGCTGAACCCCTAATTGCTCCCAATGAGCAGATCGGTGCCTTGCATGGTTTCCTCTGCCATCGGTATGTATGGGTGAATGTAATGCACAATCTATGTAAAGTGCTTTGGATAAAAGCGCTATATAAATGCACCATTTACAATACCTTGGGCTGTTCATTTTGCTCTCAACACTTTTTTCATAACTAAAATACAAGGACAAGCGGTATTGTTGTGGCACAGCCTGACTCGAGTGTTAAGCTGCATACACACCAAGAAAAGCAAAACAATGAATCAGCTTTTATTTTCAATATAATCTCTATGAAAATCGGCTTTTACATTTTTATATCAGCTTTTTAAAGCTAACATATAAAGGCTTCTCTAGACCTCATTCTTGAAGCAGCTTTTTAAAGTGGTTTCTAGCCTTCAGCTTTTTTAAGCTTTTAGGCTAGCCAATCAGAGCACAGCATGATCTGAGTAGGCGGGGATTAGCTCATTCAGCCAAAGAAATGTCAACCCATATCTCACAGCAGACACGGAGGTGGAGGAGTTCCCACTATTTTGTTTTTGTTTTAAATAACGGCTGTATGTAATATTAATGATGATGTGGCATGAACATCTCCCGGGGGGAGAGGAGACAGAGCTGGGGACCGGTCTGCCACACGGTCCCCTGTCCCCGGTTCTCACCGGGCGGAGCGGGGTATAAAAGCAGCATATTGACCACTGAACACCGGAGGCCGACCGTAGCTAAACACACACCCACAAAAACGAATATTAAATCTATAGACAGACAACAAACTTTCATTATTAATTGAAAACCTTCCTCACCGACACACCGAGTGTGTGTGATTATGATCATTCTGGCCTGCTCTCTGGGTCTCCCACGGGCACGAGGAGCTCTGAACCGGCATGTATATATCGATCTATCTCCCCGCCCAGACAGAGGAGGCGACCGTGTGTGTGTGAGTGTGTGTGTGTGTGTGTGTGTGTGTGTGTGTGTGTGTGTGTGTGTGTGTGTGTGTGTGTCACTGTTTAGAATCGCGATGTGATCACAGATTATCACACTCGGTAGTAGCTGTAATATTGTAATATTAATTTATCTTTCATATATTAATGAATAACCTTTATATCAGGTGTGTGATCTGTGATCACTCTGACCCAACTCTCGAAGTTTGTCACTGAGCACCAGTGATGGAAAAAGTACTCACATGTTTTACTTAAGTAAAAGTATCAATACTGCAATGTAGATATACTCTGTTACAAATTTAAGTCCCGTATTAAAAACTGTACTTGAGTAAAAGTACAAAAGTATCTGCATTAAAATATACTTAAAGTACCAAAAGTAGAAAGTACTCCTTATGCAGAATGTCCCATTTCACAAGTTTTCAAATGTGTAAAATGTATACAAATCTTCAAAATAGCAGATCTGCAAGCTCACAATGTGTTGCATCACGACACATTGTGAGCTTGTAGATCTGCTATTTTCACTATTAAATAGGGCTTAAGTGGTTAATTCATAAAGGATTTATTTATTATACGTTTGGGTCCTGGGGAGACACCAGATGTATATTTTTGGTCTCGAGCTGAAAACGTTTGAGAACACTTGATGTAGAAGACTGATATGAGACACTAACACTAAGGAGAGACAATGCAGAGAAGATAAACTATTTTCTCAATGCATCATGTTCAATATTCAACATTTAACTTATATCATCACATGTACCTACAGTAAATGTCTTAATGTGTTAGGTTATATTTGTATTTATTTTGAGAAGTGTGTTGCAGATGATCATAGTGACAGATGTGATTTCAATGAAAGAATTACATACCCATCATTGACCTGATGCTCTCACGTTCTTTCTTCACCTTCATCTGTCGTTGTGTTGTTCGTTCCTCCTGGGTTCTCTTTTTCTTCTCAGTCTCCTCTAACACTCTTCTGTCTATCTCAAAACATCTCCCTGTATCTCCTGCCACCATCTCCTCTATCTTCAGCAGCAGCTCTGTGACCTGAGTCTCATCACCCCTGCTCTTATTGTTGAACACATGATACCTGTTCCCACATTTCTCAACAAGCCTCTGCAGGGCCTCTCCTTCACTCTCAATGTACTGCTCAATGGATGTATCTCCTAGATAGTCTCCATAGGTGAACAGTATTATAGTGTGACTCCACACTCTCTCACTTAGAAGTTGCATGTGCTCCTCTATGTATTTACAAACATCAGCTTCAACTGAGGAGCCAGCTCTTATAACCAGGAGGAGAACATTTGGTCCTGGAGGACACAGAGATGCACTAAGAACTATCTCCTGTTTGATCAGCTCAGATGTGTTCTTTAGAGGATAATTACGCCACCATCCTGGAGTGTTGACCACAGTGACCTGTCTCCCTGCTACGTCTCCCTGTCTCTTCTCACACTGAGCTCTTCTCTCTAACCTAAACTCCTCTGTACCTAGGATGGTGTTTCCTGATGAACTCTTCCCTGACCCTTTAGATCCCAGAAGTATAATTCTCATCTCTGACAGATGGAGGTCATCACCTGAAATAAAAGAAAGAACAAATTCAGCATTTGTCTGTCTGTCTGTCTGTCTCTGTCTGTCTCCTTGTGTTTGATGTACTAAATTGTGTAATTAATAGTTTGGCTGATTCTTTTTTTTAAATATATTTTTGGGGCTTTTTCTGCCTTTATATATAGAGACTAGCAGACTGACAGGAAATGGGGAGAGCGAGATGGGGAGTGACACACATAGGGATCGGGAGTCGAACCCGCGACACACTCTGAGGCTGGCATTAGCAGCCTAGGTGCCCCGACGGCTAAGCCAGCCGTCCAGGCCCTTGGCTGAATACATTTTTTTTTAAAAGATTCTTTTTTTGCTTTAATGCCTTTATTGATAGGACAGTAGTCTGACAGGAAATGGGGAGAGAGATGGGGAGTGACATGCAGCAAAGGCCATCGGGATAGGGAATTGAACCCACAACGCGCTGTCGGGCTACTCTGGAGCCTAGGTGCCTGGACCGCTACGCCAGTAGTCCAGGCCGGCCTAGTCTTTTAATATCACTTACATCATGTTCCTGAATGGATTTGTTGTGCTTCAACATTTTTCAATTTTTACAGTACAGGCATGTCAGTGGCCTTTTTGTTAGAGACTTTCTCCTAACCTTTGTAGGCATCATGCAAATGACATTTGACTGAGTACAGGCCTCTCAGACCTCAGGGTACTTATTTTATTTTAAAAAACTTGGGCCTTATTTTTTAGATCATTTGGGACCACAAATAAAGGGGTGTGTGTAAAATTATTGGAATTGGTCCATGTGGTCACCTCTAAAGGTTTTGCATCTGGAGGGGTACAGTTATTCAAACTATGTATGTTTTGGTAGTTTATTTTCTTTTCTCACCTTCCTTTTCAACCTCCATCTTCATCCTCTTACATGCAACCTCCTGATGCTCTTCAGACTCATCATTAGCCACAAACGATTCCTTTTAAGAATAATGATCACAAGCTTATTTAGTTATGCATTTGATCTAAATTTGACAGCATGGATTTGATCGCAATCATAGACTAAAAGTATACAGTACACATGGAAAAAATACAGTTGTTAAATGGTTATTTAAAAGGCCAAAATGTTCCACAAAGAACCATCACCTCCTAAAAAACACGTTATTTAATGAATGGTTCTTCATGTGGTTCTAGAGAAGAGAACCACTATGATTTCTCAAAGAACTTTGATGCACCTTTAACCACTTAAACCCTAGCATTCCAATTTTAGGCATGTCTCAATACAGTAGGTGAACATATATCGTAAATAGCAGATCTACAAGCTCACAACGTGTCGCAATGTGACACGTTGTAAGCTTTTAGATCGAGGAAAAAGGAGCGGACCAAGTATAGACCCCTGGGAGATACCGGTCAATGAAGTATATAGGGTTTAAGTGGTTATTGGTTCTATCTAAAACCATTTAAATAAATGGTTATTTAAAGAACTTTGTCCGAAATGGTTCTTCTGTGGCATCAGCATCACGCAGAAAAATCTTTTTCGGTTCCAGTTATCACTTTTATTTTCTGTGCCGCTCTACTTTCTAACCATAGTTTCATAATTATGTTTAAAAGCAAAAGAGAGGTTGTTTCACAGCAGACATTAAAGCCCTAATAACACAGGTGTATACAAACATTCCTTTCACCTCTCTGATGTCCTCCATTCTCCCAGAGTTCTCCTCCCACTGTGAGAGTCTTGTGTCTTCATTGACCTGGACCAGGGTGTGTTTCTGCAGTGCTGGGACAGTGTAGTGTTGCCTGACATGATTCTCACAGTAGGTGGCACTACACGTCACACAGGTCTTGACGGCTCGGAGGTTGAGGCTGGAGCAGATATCACAAGCTACATCTCCAGGTCCAGCCTGTGGCAGATTGGGACAGGCTGAACTAAAACTTGTCTCCTGGAGAGCCTGGAGCATCCAGTTCAATGCTAGGTTAACAGAGAGTACAGGACGGACTGGATAGTTCTTCTTACACTGGGGACACACATAGTCTCCTGTAGGGCCTGGCTGGGACCAGTGAATATTGATGCAATACTCGCAGTAACTGTGTCCACAGTGAAGGGAAACAGGGTTCTTCAGAATGGAAGAACACAAACTACACATGACACAGACTGAGGTCAGCAGACTGGAGCTGAACTCACTGAGAGAGGGGAGAGTGAAGAGAGATAGTGTGGGAGAGAAAGAGAGATAAGATACATGGTTGTTTAGCTGCGTTTGTTTGTAAAACATCTTTGTATGACATTCTACACAGAGTAACACTGTCCTCTAGTGTCTAGAATCAGGGAGCCTCATGTGGAATAGGGATTGATCATTGAGCTATGGGATTGAGAGTGTCAGTCATCAATATTAGTGGTTGAAATTGGTCTGGACATGCCAGGTAAGTTAACATAATGATACGTAGCCTGCGAGTTAGTTCAGGCAGTATACACTCGAGAGGTTACACACTGCGGTTATGCAGGCGCTTACGGCGCTTACTACAATACTATTACTCAGACCATACGTCATAGCTGACGTGACATCAGCTGACCAATCAGCGGGTTATTTAAGCTCACCTCAAGTCTCTGTTCATTCTGCTGTCATTTGTCCCCTGGTCTGTTGGTATGCAACTGTTTCTCCCACCACCACCCCAGCACCACCAGTGGGCTCTGCTATTGGTTCTGTTCCCCATGGGGGATGTTATGTTATGTATATCTATCTCCCTGCTCTTTATGGTTAATGATGGCTGTATGATATGTTGAGCAGGGAGAAAATTATGTTGCAGAGCCTGAACGCCAAGATAAATTATTATATCACACTTGTATTCACATTCAAATAAATATTGATTCAAAATATTCGTGAGTTATCTGACTGAAATGGCTTTATAGAAAAGGTAAACAAACATGACATTTAATATTAAGGCATAGATGGGGAATGTTTGATGTACAATGTATGGCTGAATCTGTGAATAGACAATGACATGTATTAATGGTGGTATAGTCCTTTAACAGAAATATATGGTGTAACTTACTTTAAGCATTCTCTAAAGTTAATAGGCTGATGCATGGACTTGTCACAGACAGCTAGGTGCAGGGGACGCTCCCACACTGAAACAAAGCAGAAATTATTATCAATATTATTATGTGATTAATATGTAGTTGTACAACCATCTAGTTTCTATAAGTGTGAAGCATTTTTGTTCATTCTCACCCTAAGTCTGGAGTAGTGATTTCTCTTTTGAAGTTACCAGGGTGACCCATGGACCAGTCACTTCTCATAGACAGACAGCTAGGTGCAGGGGACGCTCCCACACTGAAAAAAAGCAGAAATGTATGCTGGTAACCAAAACATCAACAATAACTATTATTAATATTATTATTATTTATTATCTAGTTTCTATGACTGCAAACTAAGCATGTTTGTTCATTCTCACCCCGAGTCAGGAGTAGTGAGTTCTCTTTTAAAGTTACCAGGGTGATCCATGGACCAGTCACTTTTCATGGACACAGTACTGACAGCAGGAGACACCCCTCTATCCTGCTTCATCCTGTGACACACACACACACATGACATTGTACGTGTACAGATTTGCGTGAAATTTGGATAAAAAAGGCTTAATACCCCAATTTTTTTTTTACATAAGTCTGCCTCCTGGTGGCACTATAAAAGGCAGATGTGAAAAATGCAGGGCAAAGGTTTTTCCTTGGACTCTAGAGAGTGCGAATACAAAGTTTTACACAGATCGGTGCAGTTATAGGTAAAAACACGAATCGGCCTGTTGTAGCGCCTCCATGAGGCTGATTTGAAAAAATTCAAGTGGCATTTCTTCCTCAGCCTAGTGGGAATGTGCGTGCAAAATTTCACGGAAATCGCACGCTGTGTTCATGATTTGGGGCATTTTGTTCAAAACGAGTACTCCTGCAAACTTTGGAAGCCAATTTTAGCCAATCAGGATGGAATATGAAAAATCTGAATAACTTGTTTTGTTTAATGACTCTACAGATACTGTGTAACGATTTGCAGGATTTCTGGACAAAATCTGTAGGAGTACTGTCAAAAAATTAGTTTTGCACAAATCGGCCTCATGGTGGCGCTATAAACAGCCCATGTGAACAATTTGGTGCAGAGGTTCTGCTCTGGCATCCAGGGAGTGTGTGTGCACAGTTTCGCTGCGATCAAGCCAACGGTGCCAGAAATTAGCTGTACACAGACACAATGACACGGACACACACACACCGACACACGGACAGACAGACAGGGGGTGAAACATACTCTCGCCATGCCTTTTGGCCTGGCGGAGACAATAAAACTGCCAAGCTCATCATTGAACAATTTAAAAACATGCCAGCATGTTCTTCAGGTGAAACATCTCCCCCTGTGACTCATTCTGGGTGAGCTCAACTCTGCTTCATTTCACATTTTCAAACCAGATTGAACAGACGTGCATTTTCTTTTCTACTCTTTTCTATTCCTTTTTTCTTCTTTTCTCTTTTTTTTTTTCTCTTTTCTTTTCTTTCTTTTCTTTTCTTTTCTTTTCTTTTCTTGCTTTCTTTCTTGCTTTCAAGCTAATAAAGAAAAACAAAGGGACAATGGATGGTACTTTACTCCTCCACTACAGAGTGAGACAGACAGACAGACAGACAGACAGACAGACAGACAGACAGACAGACAGACAGACAGACAGACAGACAGACAGACAGACAGACAGACAGACAGACAGACAGACAGACAGACAGACGGTAACATCACATTATGTCATGAGACAAGTTCTTCCACCCATACAGTACATTTCAACCTGGGGTAAAAATGTCATTAAACAGCTTGTGTACTAACTGTCTGCAGGAGGCGCTGTGTTGAAAATGTATGTAAAAGCAACTATTGACTCAATTATATATTGCAGGTGAGATCTGTAATGTTGTAATGCCTTTGGAGAAAAGGTACACTAACATGGCATCTAAAATTAAACCATCAATGTGAAAATAGTTTTATGTACAATTATGTGGCTGTGACTAGAAATTGATACCAGTATAGTCCTTTAACAGAAACATAGTAATGGTATAACTTACATGAGGTATTCTCTAAAGTTAATAGGACGACCCATGGACGTGTCACTTCTCATAGACAGACAGCTAGGTGCAGGGGACACTCTCTCCGGTTTTGCAAAGTGAACCTCACTGAAACAAAGCAGACATTTATGCTGAAAACCACCACTTCAACAATATCGATGATGAAGATGATGATGATGATGATGATGATGATTATGTGATTAACGTGTAGTTGCATAGGCAACCATCAAGTTTCTATAACTGAAGCTTTTTGATCATTCTCACCCTGAGTCAGGAGTAGTTAGTTCTTTTTTAAAGTTACCAGGGTGATCTATGGACCAGTCACTTTTCATGGACACATTATTGACAGCAGGAGACACCCCAATATCCTGCTTCACCCTGTGACACACACACACACACTCAGAGCTATGGCCTAATATACAGTTTATGGTTTCCAACCGACCGTGACAATATCTTTCAAGTACCAAGTCAATTAAGGCAGTGTCTATCAACCTTTTTTTCTGCCAAGGCACACCTGGCATAGCCAAAAAATCCCAGGGCACACCTAGATATACGGTATATATAATTATATATATATATACGGTATATCTATATACACACACTAGGGGTGTGCCGATTTTCACATTTCACGAAACGATACGATACGATATTGGGCACACAACTTCGATACGATTTCGATACGATACGCACTTTTTTATCATGAAAATATATGGGGGAGAAAAAAAGCAAATGCAAACAAATATTTCTGTTTTTGCATTATTCAGACATGCAAACTTGTAGCTTTTCAGCTTCCACTAGCCGTTTTGAATCCAAATAGGGCAATAGTGTGACACCTGACCCGAAAAAAAACAGCATGTTGTCACCCTTTTCACCTCGGGGCTGTTTGCATGCCTGATTATTATTATTGTTTAAAAAAAAATTCAAAATGTTTTTTTTTCAAACCTCCTTCAAACGGCGCGGCACACCTCAGCAGTAGCCCCGGCCCAAAATTGGGACGTTTGCCAGGGTTGATATACACTGAATTAAGGGATATGAAAAAAAATAAAAAAAATAAGCCCTGAACGTGTTGTGGTCCAACCTGTTTTCTGGGATCCTGGTGACTGTGTTGAAGTTATCATGTGGAGCCATAGACGGTTCACTCTTCACAACAACATCACTGCTGGCAGACATCTCTGTTCTCTGTCCTTCAGTCTCCTGGATGATGCTGTGAATAACATTGTTTATTTTTTTCATTATCATTACTTATTATTATTTAACATTAAACGAAAATGCTAAATAAAAAACATCAAATTTTGCTGTGAATACCATTGTTCATTATCATATAATTATAATTTCTTATTATTATTCAACGTTAAACTCAAAGAAAATGCTAAATAAAAAACATCTGATTGTGTCCAACCTGCCACTCTTGTCATCCAAATGTTCATGATCCATGACTTCAGTCGTCCACTATAGAATAGTTCATACCTTCTGTCAACACACACACGCACGCACGCACTAGGGCATTAACGAATAGTGATTTATGGTATTCGAATTATTCGACCCAAAAGTATTCGAATATTCGATTATTCGATTTGATTATAAAAAATTAAAAAATTAAAAAAATTTAAAAAAGTTTTTTTTTTTTTTTTTTTTTTAATTGCATTGATGACTCGACTCAAGGAATGCGAGTTGACGTCACACCAGAGCTCACAGCTGCATGTCTGCTCTAGAAAAGCCACTAAAAAAAAAAAATCTTAAAAAAATAAAAAAATAAATGCTTTTTTTTTTTTTTTTTTTTTCTCGAATAGTCGAATAGTGGTTTGATAGTCGAAAAGTCGGTTTGATATTCGAATATTCGAATATTCGACTATTCTGTGAATGCCCTAGCACGCACACGCATGCACACACACGCACGCATGCATGCACACGCACACGCACACGCACACGCACACATACACACACACACACACACACACACACACACACACACACACACACACAGTTACATAGATTCATTTCAGAAATAAATAGATGGCGGCAAAACAAGTGACATAATAAATGTATGGTTGCAGACCATAATATTTTGTTATATGACATTGACATTGAGATTACAAACATTAACTCTGAACCAGTGAGTATCATCAACATATCTGCTACACTAGATGTAGATACATGCAGTACCTCTAGTCAACCAATAGGTGTCCTACCAGACCACAGGATCTAAACCAAACTAATCTCTCAGCATCACTGCCCTAAAGTGTTGTTGTAAGTAAGGAATAAACACAGAAGCACCTGGGAGGAAGTGGACTGAGAAAGGGGAGGAGCCAAACCAAGTTCCTGTTTCTACACCCCCAGAGGTAAAAACAAAGGGGAAATAAATGATCCCCCTCCCTTTTTTGTTAACGGATGGGTTCCCAGATTGAAACCAAACGAATACAGGGTGGGCACTAGGGAAATCTGGAATGTACTGGAATGTAGTTGCATTCCAGTAATATGAATGCCAGACTTCAAAGTATTCCTGTTTTGTTGCCTGGATTTCCCCTAGTGCCCACTCTATCAAGGTTTGGTGCCCACTGTGTTTTGATGCCCAGATTTCCCTAGTGCCCCCTCTACTGGTGCCCACTCTATTTTGGTGCCCACATTTCCCTAGTGCCCACTCTTCCTAGGCCTGGTGCCCACTCTGTTTTGTTGCCCAGATTTCCCTAGTTCCCACTCTCCCAACATGCCCAGTTTTTCATAGTGCCCAGAATGTTTTGGTGCCCACCCTTCCTGTTACTGAGACGAGCACTGAGAGCAGAGATGTGCTACAGCCAATCAGAGCACAGGACAGGTGGACAGACGCACGCACGCACGCGCGCACGCACGCACGCACGCACGCACGCACGCACGCACGCACGCACGCACGCACGCACACACACACACACACACACACACACACACACACACACACACACACACACACACACACACACACACACACACACACACACACACACACACACACACACACACACACACACACACACGTTCATCTCCTCCTATAGTGCGTACCAAGAAATCCTGAAGGGGGGGCATCAACAAGTGTTATTTGGTAGCGCGGACATCTTGGTGGGGGATAAACTGGTTGACTTAACATTGACCCCCACCAGTATGTCTGCAGCTACTATCCCACGCCCCCCGTGGTGACGACACGTTGGCAAGCACAATACAGGCACCCTTTGATAAGTGACTTTACTGTCTTCTGGGGACCCTCCAAAATAATGTGGTAACCGCACCGGGACAAGTCTTGGTATTATATATATTTTCACTAGTTCTCAGGGAGACATCAAATTTCTCTTTTGGGTCTGGAGCTAAAACATTTGGGAACCACTGGTCCCTACTGGGCCTCGGCATAGTAAGGGTTACTAAGATGTGATTGGACACAAGACTGCATTTGAAATTAGCAAGAGGTCAAAAGGTCAATAGCATCATCAATTTCAACAGTTATTAAGGGATTAGATGTATTTTATGCTCATAAAAACCATGCAGCCAGAAGTCCAGAGTCAAGAGTCCAGACAAAATAAAATAATAAACATTTCAAATGAAGTCAGATCAGGATACAATGTCCAACAGGTGAAGTGGCAGGTGCAATAAAACAAGATTAAACATAAACAGAACATCTCTGGCCTGAAGGGATTATAGTCAATAAAGTTGATCTGGGACTCTTTAGTGCTATTGTTTTGCCCTCACTTGTAGAGTTTTAAAACATTATTTACATGGAAGGATGGAAGGAAGGAAGGAAGGCAGGCAGGCAGATTATATTATTGACTAATATTGCTTGCTCTACTGTACGTACAGTTAGTTAGAAATATAGAGACAGGTTAGCCTGTACAATAAAAATAATTAATCTGTTTTAATCTGTTTTCCGTTTTAAATGCCGTGGAGAGGGATGAAGTGGTTAAAACATTTTATTACGGCTCTTTACCTGCTGTCCACATTTACAACACTTACAGTATGTAACTTGATATAGTCAGATATCAGATTTGTAATTCTAAATTAAAAGATTACCATTTTTCATATTGAGGATGCTTACCTGCCTACAAGGTGTGCTGTTGAAGTTACAAGTCCTGACTAAACTTCAGTCCTGCAGTGTCAACATGCACTGAGAAGTGATTCCTGTATATCAACAGTAAATTGTAATCATTAACCTGCTGAATGACTCTGGACCAAAGTGCACGGCTTGTCCTTTTACAGCGTTGCACCAAAGTTAGGTAGGCTATGTATTTATGTATATACACTGCTACAACAATCACAGTGCCCAAAAGTAGACTGTAGGGTGGGTGATGGCAGACTGGATGGTAAGCAGTCTCACCTGGCCTGAGTTAAACTAATTAGACGCAGAGCTGGGTGTGATAACATTATTATAAGCAGGTGAATGTAGGTTTTTGGTGCTGTACAGAAATACAATCCTTGTCTCACTCACAATTCAGGGTCCACATATTTGTACATACAGTGGCATGCCAAGGCTTGTCCCATTTCATAGGCTCCTTCAAATGCAGTCTACTTTAACTAATGTTCATCTGCATCTGATCAGACCGTTCAGGATTCAGCCTACTTCCCACAATGCATTTCACTTCAGCAGCAACAGGAGAGCAATGAGGAGGACAGCAAGTAGTGGTGTCTTTAGCAAAAGGCATTTCTGGAGGGAGGGAGGGAGGGAGGGAGGGGGGGGGGGGGGTGGTTGTATGACCTCATAAGCCTAGAGTCATAACGTGAAACCACAACAATGCAGTGCTGCCACATCTTTCTATTTTTACATAACTGTCCTTTTAATGCATACATTGTTTTTTCACACACACACACACACACACACACACACACACACACACACACACACACACACACACACACACACACACACACACACACACACACACACACACACTCACTCACTCACTCACTCACTCACTCACTCACTCACACACACACACACACACACACACACACACACACACACACACACACACACACACACACACACACACACACACACACACACACACACACACACACACACACACACACACACACACACACACACACACACACACACACACATAGATTCATTTCAGGAAAAAAAGAAATATGGTGGCAAAAGAAAGTGAGGACTAATTAAATTATGGTTGAAGACAGACAACACAATAGCCTACATGTCTATAACAGTGTTCATACAAACAATAGGCTATTTTTAATCTCATTCTGTATTCCCAATATGACCTTGACATAAAGAGAGATTACACACATACATGAACCTGGTATGAGGCGATAGCTTGTAAATAGACTACATGCAGTACCTCTAGTCAACCAGTAGGTGTCCTACCAGACCACAGGATCAAACGACCATGCTGTTGTTACTTTACTTATTGTCTCCGCCAGGCCGAAAGGCATGGCGAGAGAGTATGTTTTCGCCCCTGTCCGTCCGTCCGTCCGTCCGTCCGTGTGTCCTGTCTGTGTGTTACCAGCTAATCTCTGGCACCGTTGGCCCGGTCGCTCCGAAACTGTGCACACACACTCCCTGGATGCCAATTCAGAACCTCTGCCCCAATTTTCACATGGGCCTGTTATAGCGCCACCAGGAGGCCGATTTGTTTACTCCTACAGATTTTATCCAAACGTCATGCAAATCGGTTCACAGTATCTCTATAGTCATGTGATCAACACAAATCTGTCCGATTTCCCATATTCCATCCTCATTGCCTATGGTTGGCTTCCAAAGTTTGCAGGATTGGTCCGTTTTGAACAAAAAGCCTCAAACTATGCACGCAGCTTGCGATTTCCGTGAATTTTCACACGCACATTCCCACTAGGCCGAGGAAGAAATGCCACCCTTTTCACATTGGCCTGTTATAGCGCCACCAGCAGGTCTAATTTAGCAAAACACATTTTTGGAACAAAATGCCTCAAATCATGAATGCAGTGTCTGATTGCCGTGAAAGACCTAAGAATAAATGGCACCCTTTTCACATTGGCCTATTATAGCGCCACCAGGAGGCCACAATAACGTACCTGACCTGGCGGAGACCTGTGCTCCGAGGAGCACTTTTTCGAATTAAAACATTTATTTATAAAGGGTCTACACCATGAAAATCACTTTTTTCTTGGTTTTTTGTATTTTTTGGGGTCCCCAGTGTCTCTTGTACCCAAAAAAATGTTTTTTTTTTAAATTCAGTCATTCCTTCTCATTTCATGGATTTCCAGAATGGGCGTGTCTGAACAGGCGATCTCAGAATGGAAATGTTTATGATGTCACAAACATTAATGATGGCAAACCCAATGTTAAATGAAAAGTGCCCGAATCGCTCCGAAACTTTTTCTAAGTGGGGGTCTACGAACAAATACCTCAGGCTCGGATTTTGGCTCCGCCCCCCGGAAGTGGGTGAAACAGGCACCTCAAACACTTGGTGGAATTGTTCAAAAATGTTCAAAGTGGTTTTTTTTCGATTTTGTATTTTTCTTAGATGCTTCTTTTTATGCATAATTTTCCCTTTTTTTTTTTTTTAAAATATTTTTTTTAAATATTTTTTTTTATTAACTCTTTGACTGCGGACGACGCGATAACGCGTCAAGTGCTACTTTGTCCAGTTGGCCGTCGACGCGCTCGACGCGCTGGACGCGCGTTCATTGTTTAATCTCTGATTGCGCTATGCTGCTTAATATTCAATGTTATTCTCGAGTTCCACTTACTTCACGGACATCTGCATCCGGTTTCATGGCCTGGATTCCGTTTCCGGTTTTTGATTTTTTTCCCCAGTCATTTTCGTCCAAAATAGGTAAATAAACGGGTTTTCACACGGTATAACGGACAAACGGACAGCTTCTCTTCTATAATCTATGGTCTGGGTGACGATCAGTCATCGCCGTCGTGCATCACAACGTAATTTTCGCTGATCAAAACAATCTGGGTGACGTCACATCCGTTTTCATGTTTTTCCTTGTCTAATCTACCAAGTAGGGTGAGAGAGACCCAACGACATGATCAAGCTGTCATGTGCTGCACTCTAGTGGCGGATTTGTGCTGGGTCTTTACATTATGTGTCCTTAAATTATTTTCATGAGAAAAATTCAAAATATAAAAATAAAAAAACACGAAAATTGCTGGCACTGGGGGAGTACTTTATGAAAATACTCTGGCAGTCAAAGAGTTAACAGACAGAATTGCTCAGTAGCCCCCCCCTGCACAATAGGACGTTTTGGTATTGCAGCTGAAAGTGCTGTATAAGCCAGAGACAATTGACTTGGGATGAGTATATCTGAGTGATGATTTAGGCTCAAACCTTTTGAAAAAGGTTTGAGGGACATACACCATATGATATTAAATATCAATTTATTTTTTTTAATTCATGGTGTAGCTCCTACTAGGCCGAGGAAGAAATGCCACCCTTTTCACATTGGCCTGTTATAGCGCCACCAGCAGGTCTAATTTAGCAAAACACATTTTTGGAACAAAATGCCTCAAATCATGAATGCAGTGTCTGATTGCCGTGAAAGACCTAAGAATAAATGGCACCCTTTTCACATTGGCCTATTATAGCGCTAGTAGAGCGGATAGTAGGAACAATCGTTCACTTTGTGATACAAGCGTGAAAATTGGCATGAACATTCCTTTAGGTCAACTCTTTGACTTTTTTAATCGAGCCACTCAAAAATCCAAGATGGCGGCCATTTTTCAAGATGGCCGATACCTTAGTGGGCAGTTAAGTGATATGATGGTTTATTTGGTGATACAAGCATGAAAATTGGCATGAGCAGTCTCTGTGGGTCACTTGACAATAGGCCACCCACAGCTACTTGAAATTTCAAGATGGCGGCCATTTTTCAAGATGGCCAACACTTTAGTGGAGCATTTAAGTTATATAATGGTTCATTTGGTGATACAAGCATGAAAATTGGCATGAGCAGTCTCTGTGGGTCACTTGACAATAAGCCACCCACAGCTACTTGAAATGTCAAGATGGCGGCCATTTTTCAAGATGGCCACCACCTTAGTGGACTAGTTAAGCTTAAGAAATCATTTAGTTGGTGATACAAGCATGAAAATTGCCATGAGCCGTCTCAAAAGGTCATTTGACAAGAAACCGCCCACAGCCACTTGAAATTTCAAGATGTCAATCTTTAAATGATACCTTTTCTCATAGAAATGTATTGGGTTCCTCAAAAAGCTCTGTCAAGAGAGGTTGTTTGACTGTGTTTTGTCTGACTCCTCGCCCACGACCTGTCCAGTTTGGTAAGACCTGTCAGGAGTTGCCTCCCACCGGCATAGCTCTCAGGGTTCACTGAGGTAGGCCTAAACAAGCTCCCTTACCACGACAAGGTAACAGTCACAAGGGAGGATATATATATATATATATATATATATATATATGTATATATATATATATATATTGTTTTTTTTAAACTAACAGCCATTACATGTGTCAAATAAATACTAAGGGGTGGGGAAACAAAAAATAAGATGAATAAATTAGCACAGTTGTGGTGCTGATAAGCACAGTTGTGGTGCTGAACGGACAGTGCTCCAAAATTATGAGTAATGGCTAATACTGAATGGCAATAGCCACGGAACCATGACAAACGATACTAAGGAACTAAACTGAAAATGTGCTTCACTGTTAGATATGGCAGTGGAAGGCAGTGGAAGCAATGTTACAAAGTAACAACTGAAAATTACACAGTAATAGACTAGATAAAAAGTAAAACATGATGCGTCGATGTGACGAGGGGAAGCCGAGCCATAGGCCTCCACTTGAAAACACAGAGGACAACAGGGAATAACTCTGGCAAAATAAACATGCAAATAGGTTCTAGCAGGGGCAACTACATAGGCATGTGAAACTGAGTCCATATCTGAAGCAGTTACACCTTCCAGTACATGCCTTGGAGCACCCACATTTGGTCAACTCCCAACAACTCTCCGCAATAGGTGGAAGTGGAGTCCAGAAGACTTTCCGCTTCTCGTCCTGTTCCACCCATCCCCAGTCAGATGGGCTCGGCATTTGTGGATGTCGCTTCAATGCCTGTCCCCACACGTATCCAGCCTCATAAGAAGCATGTTTGGCATGCTCTTTGAGTGCTGCTTGAGTTGGTGGGATCAAGTCATATTGTCTTTGCTTTCTGGCAAAGAGATCAAGCCTGGCCTCGTTCACAGTTGTGACATCGCTGGACCGGTCATACATTAGATCTTCTTGGCCTCTTGACATGGATATCTTTGGTATCTTCAGTGTCTTCAGCAGATGTAGATGCTCTCTTTTGGGTCCTTTCCAGCTCTGTGTTGTTGAACCTAAGTTTACAGCTTGAATTATATTTTGCTCTGTTTCTTGTCGATGTGCTTTCTATGCCATCACCTTCATCTAGTCGGGTTGGACTAAGTAAGATAGGCAGAGCATTGATCTTATGAAATAATGGAACATTTCTTGCAATGGTATCATAACCAGTACGATCGTGCTCTCTGTTGAATAAACTCGGCTGAATGAGTTTTTCCTTGGTGACCTGCTGACAAATTAAACATCTGTCCCAGTTAGTTTTCACAACTGTTATGATGGCTTCTGCCATGTCTGCAGCATAGGCAGAGGCCGAGGGTTTATCCTTTTACCACCTTTTACCAAGCACTTTGATGTATGGGATACAACTAAGTTCGTGCCTTAACCCTACACTTAGTTCGATCGTTCATCCAATGCCATTTAAATCCTGAGCGATCTGTACACCATCCGGTTAACTAAAACCCCATTAACCTTGGCTCGGCTCTCCCGTGCTGGCACAACCTGTCAATTCAGGTGCGGCTATCTAACTGTTTTGGGGTAAATTAGACAGCATTTGGGATACCAACTTTCAATTAGCTGACATTGAACCCCAGTGATATATCACCAGTGTGCCCTGGTAGTGCAGATATTCACTCTTATCTAATCTATCTATGATCAACAAATCAACACAACTATATTGTGATGTGTTAAAAGTTGTTCTTTAGCATAATAATAATAATCGTCCTTAATGAAAAAAAAACATACATTTCTATGAGAAAATGTATCTTTTGAGGATCCAGGGGGTGGCCATCTTGAAAATAGAAATGTAAAGTGGCTGGGAGTGTTTTCTTGTCAAGCAACCCTTAGAGACTGCTCATGCCAAATTTAATGCTTGTATCACCAAATAAACCATTATATAACTTAATTGCTCCACTAAAGTGTTGGCCATCTTGAAAAATGGCCGCCATCTTGAAATTTCAAGTAGCTGTGGGTGGCCTATTGTCAAGTGACCCACAGAGACTGATCATGCCAATGTTCATGCTTGTATCACCAAATAAACCATTATATAACTTAATTGCTCCACTAAAGTGTTGGCCATCTTGAAAAATGGCCGCCATCTTGAAATTTCAAGTAGCTGTGGGTGGCCTATTGTCAAGTGACCCACAGAGACTGCTCATGCCAATTTTCATGCTTGTATCACCAAATAAACCATCATATCACTTAACTGCCCACTAAGATGTCGGCCATCTTGAAAAATGGCCGCCATCTTTGATTTTCAAGTGGCTCGATTAAAAAAATCGATAAATGACCTCTAAAGATGATCTGTACCAAGTTTCACGCTTGTATCACCAAGTGAACGATTCTCCCAAAATATTGCTTTTAGCCGCTGCACTACGCCACCAGGAGGCCACAATAACGTACCTGACCTGGCGGAGACCTGTGCTCCGAGGAGCACTTTTTCGAGTTAAAACATTTATTTATAAAATAACCAAAACTACAGTGGTGGTTGGATATGGATGTTGTATTATTGTATTATTAACATACTACCATGTTTAAAATAATGTTTTATTCACTACAAAACGTGTGGATTCCTATTCAGTTTTGAGATGTTGACTCATTCAATAGTTTCAAAAGAGATATTACATTTTCATGATAAAATTATATTGACTATACAACTTTCCATTTTGAACCTCTTTTTAACAAATACAAATACTACATTCATAAATACTAAGGGACTATAAAACAACACCCTAAACCGGGCTCTAAACCGGATCACACTGGTTCATTCACAATGAAAGCCAGGCTTTGAGAACGGGTGCTGCGGAAAGCCTGGTGACGCGAGGTTAGTCGAGGTGACTCTTGTGAAGTGACTGTTGTAATGACATAGGCCTACTGGCAGGCTACTAATGCTACATTTTTTTTTATTTGAAAATTTTATTGGAGGATAAACCCCTTGAGATGCAGCATCTCGTCTTCCAGGGGGTCCTCAGGCACAACACACAAACATTGATACAAAACAATCAAATAACATTCAACAACAACAACAACAAAACATACACATAAGGGCTCTCACACCATCCCAGACCAGTCTACATCTGTTATGCTATAATAAAGAAAATGTAAAAATTAAATAAAATAATAAAACAATCAATTATGAAAAATATAAATAAAAAATCAAAAGCAAGAACAGTTAGTTTTTAGGGAATCAAGCAGAGATATTTTGAAAACTGAAAATGAAATAATTGATCTAATTAAAGTGGATAAATTGTTCCATGTCACTTATGGCATTAGATAAACATTCATAATGATCAACATGTAACTTCTGCTCTGTCTTTTGGTCGAGATTGTGAAATCATACTAAGTTACAGTTAATAATTAACCACAGCAGCACAGAGAGAGAGAGAGAGAGAGAGAGAGAGAGAGAGAGAGAGAGAGAGAGAGAGAGAGAGAGAGAGAGAGGGGGGGGGGGGGGGTGTAGTATAAGTTGTGTGCCAAACCAAATGGCCTTGGGGTAATGCTGCACTGGTAACACAGCTTTTACTGTATGTGAAGGTGACCACCACTAAATGTGTGTTAACAACAAATGAAGAAGAAGCCAGTGGAATAGAGTAAAACCATTTCATTCGCAGGCATGTAAGCAAAAACCGATGAAGATCAACTGCTGCAAGTTATGGTGGACCACCTAGAAGTCTTATCAGCTCACGACATAGCTGTCATGTAACAAAGCACACATCGGAAACGATACC
The DNA here is from genome assembly GCF_963280865.1 of Gymnoscopelus braueri. Taxonomy (NCBI): domain Eukaryota; kingdom Metazoa; phylum Chordata; class Actinopteri; order Myctophiformes; family Myctophidae; genus Gymnoscopelus; species Gymnoscopelus braueri. Next base: position 51,426,189 of record NC_137613.1, read on the forward strand.
TTTCCAGTACCTTTACTTTTCCAGTCCACAATATAATTTTAAATAAATTGTATGACACACACACAACTAATACATTATGTAGTCCTCCCCCTTCAACATAGACATTAAATGTTTCATTGCATTTTCACCAACTTGAAATATAGGCTACCCCATGGTGGCTATAACAAAGTAAATTTAGAACCACTATGGATCATAATTTTGGTATTTTAGATACAGGTTTGATGTATTTGGTCCAACACTATCCAGGTATATGTTATATTTACCTAAAATCTAAATCATGAAACTGCCTAAGAAGCGAAAGATGGTTGCTGTGAGGCGACAGAGGGTGACTGGTAACTGAATGCCTCCTTGACGCCCTCCTGTGGAGTAAATCTGTAATGTCACATTTGCACTAATTTAGGGGAATTAAATGTGCAGCTCAGCAATTAACTTCCACTCAGCTTGGCAAAACATTATACAGTAAACAATACACTGAGAGCCGAGGGGGCATTTAAATGAAGCCTGGAAAATGTGATGGCTACGTCCAGATCTTTTGGCATTTTTGCTCCATTTTGCTTCCCAAGCAAATCATATAATTACACAGTTTCACTTGACCCGCTTCAGCGTCCTAAAACTTCTTAAACCTCACCACTCTTGTGTCTCTGTAGCTATTTCGTTCACCAGCATTACTTCTTGGTGCTTTGTCACAGCTTTCAACACAGCATTTTGACAAGGCACAACACGGCATGGTGTTGCACCACGATACACTGCCTCAGCCTGTCTAATAGAGCTCCCCAACAAACGCTCCGTGGCAGCATCCTTTTTTTTGTTACGTTTGATTGAAGAGTTCGTTTTTATTAAGAAGGCTATACCAGACGCATAATCACTATACATTGATTTAACATTACCTTTACAATTAAATTCTTCACTGAAATTACAGAATAAATATATGCACATATTTTTTCTTCAAATCTTTGTGTGAGAGAAAACATTAAAAGTGCCTCCTACAAAGCCGTTTGTTCATTTTTATAGCATATCATACTTTCTGCTTTCTACAGCCAAGCTACGATTGCCAATAACCCATGAAAAGTGGGACCAGTGTGGAGGGAGTCCTAAGCAAATTACTCGAACCAGGTGTCTTTTAGATGGTTTATTTACTAATCACACATATACAAACAAAAATCTCTAGTCTAGTACTTCTCTAATACCACTACAAGGAAAACATAGTTTACATGGTCAGTTACAGACAGACCCGGTTAGGTTATTAAACCTGAAAGAGAACAAAACACATAACACAACAATATTAAATGACATGAATCCTCACCCCATTATGAACACATCAGAAATACGATCGTTAGTGTTAATCTCACTTACTATAGCCCATCTCCTCTCTCGCCATGATGGTCAGTAAGCGGCTCCAGATCCCATACTCTAGAACAACTCACTGGTACAGCTATTTCAAATCTAAAGCTATGTTCCAAGACAGACCTATTTTATCAACTTCTCACACAAGGCCCGCCTTTGGGGCAGAGTTAAGCAACAGGATGTTCTGATTTCCCACAAAGCCTTGCGTTTAGTACTGCTTCCTGTCACATGAGCAGACTAGTTCTGGTATCTGCTCAGTCAACCATTGACCTTGTTCTTACACAAAGTCTATTGTCCCTTATCTAAAACCTGCCCCCGCTGGTATGCAGGACCCCTTTGAAGCTCATCGCACAACAGGACATCTGCTCTGGGCTGTTGATTAGAGTGTTGACACTCTACTGCTGCCTATTTTGCCCCACCAGGTTTAGTTTAATAGAACATTTATAACTCCTGCAGGAAAATAAAAGCACCTTACTGTAGCACTAATAATAATTCACATATCCCTGCTGGAGGCTCGGATAATTCTCCACCGTTAGTGGGTGACGATGACAATCCAGAAGCAATGGGAGTGGGGCAGGGTGTGGGGGGGGACCTTAACAAAGTGCATGGGATATCCAGAAAACCTTGAGCGTCATCATATAATATTCACAAATGTTTTACCATCCGTGGGTCGGTGCGTCCAGTTACGAGAAGCACCCTGATATAGACAGTAGTCCTCATTAATAGTAATAACCATATTAAAAAGATATAAAATAAAATAGAACACTGAACTGTAAATGCGTTGCAGTATCTCTATAACGTGAAGTGATAGTTCTGAGCAAATCCCTCACTCCTGCATGGGAGCGAGTGCATGCAGCAAACTGCAATTCATTTTTAATATATATTTATATATATAGAGATCTTCTCTTTTAATCATTTCCTACAAACTGTATGTGCACGGCTTCCGGGTATTTGTACATCCAGGTGAGAGATAAAAGAGACAAACTCGAGTCACTGGGTGGGGGATGTAATCATACACATGGCCGTGTGCATGCGCGTGGCCGGTGTGGGTGTGTGTGTGAACACTGGGCGTTGGTTTCTCTGGCGAGCCGGTGTTCCCAGCACTGCTCTGCCTCGGCGGGTCCTCGAATATCCGGCACTGCATCTGGATTCCCGCCAGGTCTACCTCAGAGCGCTTCCGGAAAGGCCGCTTCTTCCTGCGCCTGAGGACGAAGGCAAAAAGCCCAGCAGCAAAGAAAACAGCAGAGATGAAGAGGATAAGGAGGCTAAGGATGAGAACAGAAAGAGGCACGGCTCCCCTCCCACTGGCCTCCCCCAGGTCAGAGCGCCCTGTGGTGAGGTAATCACCACCGGGCAGAGCCGGGGAGGGGCCTGAGGAGTACCTCAGTTCAGGGCAGATGACCTCAACCTCCAGCGAGCGCAGGTCCATGCCATAGGCAAAATCAGGCGTCTTGCAGATGACGTCGCCCACCACGATAACAGACGAGAGCTTCTCCAGCCACTGCTTGAGGGGGATGATCTCACAGGTACAGTCCCAGGGGTTCTGGTGCAGGTTGATTTGGACTAGGGAGTCCAGGTGCTCAAGGACACCACGCACACTCAGGGAAAGGAAATAGTTGTTACGCAGATTGAGGCGTGCCAGGTTGGTGCCAGCGAAGGCATCAGTGGGCAAGGAGCGAAGCAGGTTGTCATTGAGGAAAACCAGCTGGAGGCTTGGCATGAGGGAGAAGGAGGCGGGCTGGATCTCACGTATGACGTTATACTCAAAGTAGAGATAACGCAGCATCTGAAGACCCCTGAACATCCCTGGGGTCAGTTTATCAATATCATTGCCATTCAGGTATAAACTTTTCAAGTTGGGCAGGTTGATAAAGGCACCCTCCTGAACATAAGATATCCGATTATTCCCTAAATTTAGTAAATCCAAGCTGGAAAAATTCCAGAAATCTGAACGGTAGATTTTCTGTATTAGGTTCCCACTGAGATATAGCTTTTTAGCATTGAGAGGCCGTGGCAAGAGCTCAGAGATATTGTGAAAGCTCTTCTCTTTACAGTTAACTGTGAGCCCCAGGTCGTTAATGTGAAGGTTGCAAGTACATCCAGCAGGGCAAATGATGGGGATGGGAGGCCTGGTTTGGTAGCCAGCTATCGGAGGCTGGTTAATACCTGGGTAGATACTACGAGGGGTTGGTGGGTTTTTGGTGGGTCGAGGCCGCTTGCTAGGGAAAATCTCCAAGTCAGAGAGTAACGGACAGAGCTCGCTGCGTTTGATCTCGCGCAAGTCTTCCCCGTGAAAGTGGAAGGGGTATTCACATGTGATCTCTCCCACCAATGCAGTATAAGGGATTCTCTCCAGCCAGGTTTTCAGCTGAACAATATCACACGCACAGTTCCACGGATTCTCCTCCAGTTGAATCTCCATCAAGCTCCGCCCGATATACTCCAGTGTGCCCTTGTACGGCAACATCTTTAGTCTGTTTCCCCTCAGGTCCAGGTGTGTGAGTGACACGGACCGGAACAGATAGCTGGGGAGCACAGGGATAAGATTGTCATTGAGTATGAGCACTCTCAGTTTGTGGAGGTGCCTGAATGCACCGCTCTCGATCCGCTTGATCACATTGTAGTCCGCCTGGAGGTACTCTAGACTCTCCAGCCCCAGAAAAGTGTCATTGCGGAAAACCTCCAGCTTGTTCTCGTGCAGGAACAGCCGTTTGAGGATCCCCAGGCCATTGAAGGCTCCCGTGTGAATGTCCTGCAAAGCATTATTCCCCAGGTTAATGGATATGGCATTGTTGAGGTGGAGGAAACTGTTAAAGTACAGCTTCTGCATGGAGTTCCTCTGCAAGTTGAGCTTGAAGGGCCGGCTCCATATCTGGGAGATCTGACTGACGTTTGTAAATCCCTTGGTGTCGCAGTGGACGTGGGAGATGCCCTCCTTGACCTCACAGTAGCAGGGCTCAAAGCAGGGCTCGTCGATCTCCTCCGAGTCCTCGAGCAGTGGGATCGGGGTGGTCCATCCTAAAGCTATGGTGCTCAGCAAGGTAACCCACAGCATCCTCGCTGACACCCGAGGGATGAAGTCACGGCTCCACGGGCAGAGCCACTTCAACAAAGCACTGTTGAAGTAGAGAGAAAAAGAGAGGGAGAGACATTACATACACATACACAACACACACACACACACACACACACACACACACACACACACACACACACACACACACACACACACACACACACACACACACACACACACACACACACACACACACACACACACACACACGGATGATTTACCTTACCTTGGACAAACTACCTAAAAGGCTCTGTTGTGTCTATGTTGTAGGAGAACATCACCAATGGAGGAATGCGAGAGACACAAACTGACATCTTCCCAAGACACCAGGAGGGAATTTCATTTCGGTCTTGCTTTTTTCCTTTAGGTTTCGATTTAATCTAATCCTCTGACCTCACTGGACGGTCCGCCACACTTTTTTCTACACCTCTCCCGCTTAGCGGAGAGTGTGGCGGTGTAGAGGGGGTCTCCCCGAACGCGTGCGTATGTCACAAGTGTTGGCATCCCCAGCCGTCTCCGGTCCAGTGTCCACTATTGTCTGAAAACGGCACTTTTCTGACCTCTGACCTCACTGGACGGTCCGCCACACTTTTTTCTACACCTCTCCCGCTTAGCGAAGAGTGTGGCGGTGTAGAGGGGGTTTCCCAGAACGCGTGCGTATGTCACAAGTGTTGGCATCCCCAGCCGTCTCCGGTCCAGTGTCCAATTTCTATAGGCTATGCACTCCTTTGAACAGCATTTATCCATTTAGATACATTTTTGATGTTTTAAAAAACGTTTTTGTTACGCAGAAACATAATATGTGTTGTATAGCTTCGTTTAAATGCTTAATTTATAGTTTTAATGTGCAAATGAACCGTTTTTCAATGGTTTTCAATGGCTTCTTTTTACTCTAGAGGGTACTCTTATTCTGAAGAGATCGTCGACCGGAAGTCTTATTTCTGATAAGTTATTTCTGCTCACGGAACACAGCTGAGAGAAGCAGCGAGCGAGAGGAAGAGTGGGGGAGGGGTAACAAAGTGGAACTCACTGAATGTGTATTAAAAAGTGTTTGTGTGTGAACCAAGTGGTTGTAGTATAATAAAAGTTCTTACCTTACATTAAGCTGTAAGCTTTGGTCCTTTATTTACTTTGATGTGTCATGTAGCAGCCTAAATGTGAGACTGTTCACTGTTGTGTGATTGTGTCGTCGTGTTAAAATGGTTCTCTGTGTGTCTAGAATTTCTTTCGTTTCTGTAGTTGACCCGCCTTTGACACTCCATATATGGTCGACACAGTCTTACTGCCTTAAACATTATCACAAACATATAGCCTATACCTCCCAACAAATAAAACAATGATGAGGGTAATGATAATAATGATGATGATAATGATGATGATGATGATGATAATTGTGTGTCCTCTTTTAAATCTGTTCTTAAAACTCACTTCTATCACACAGCTTTTTCTTAATTGATGAATTGTTGTAAACTTTGTTATTTCATCACTGTTACTGTAAACCAACAACTTAAGAAACTGGAACGGGTTAAAGACCCTGGTACTACTCCCTTGGTGTTGTTACTTGGCCTCAAGCCAAACTAACCCCTCCCTCCACCTGCAGCCTCCTTCTTATAGCAGGTGAAACAAGCCAAACCAGTTTCAATAAACAAACATTGTTTAAAACACTTTGCAGTCCTTGTGTTCTTAATGCATCAAGATGTCCTGTTATTTTCTATAGGGCACGTGACAATTATTATTATTATTAGTATTATTATTATTGTTATATAAAATGTTTGGGACCACAATCTATACACTGTAAAATCATCAGTGTTAATGTAACTCTGAGAGTGTACAAATGGAACCAAATGGACTTGTAAGGGTCCATTTGGTTCCATTTGTACACTCTCAGAGTTAATACACACCCATAAGGGTCCTGATGCTGAGAAACAGTTACACTGTGTACGTTCAGCCAACATGTCAGCCTCCCCCAACCAGCTGATGATACCAAGGATGGTACAATGACATCACAAACAATAGGAAGTATCCGTATAGCCTTTAGCCCTTTTTACGGTCCATGCTGTTTAGCCGAAGCACTCACACAAGAAGGTGACATCACTGCCGAATCCTTGTGTTATCTTTTGTTCTAGATTTTCTAACCAACCTCATTTTATAATCTGCAGTACGACGGTGTTGCTTGTCAAAAATAACTGATCTACAAGTTCAAGCTCTAGCGGCACAGAGCCCACCCCAACGTGTGTCCTGCCCACATAATCAAATGTAAATATTTAGGCCAATGGGAAAACTATAGCTGCTATAGACACTAAACATTAGTAATCATTGGTACCGTGTTTGTTCAGTACATACAGACATTAATATATTGTACAGCTTCTAATGCTGTTGCTTCAAAGATAAAGTGAAGCGACCAAAATGTATCCTGACATTGCGGTCAGATTAGCTTCCAGAAGCTGTTCACATTACTTACAAAAGAGAGAGAGAGAGAGAGATCCTCCAGAGGTGTAATTGTGCCCCCCAATACAGGCTAATATTATCATTATTCTCTCTGATTATTCCAGTGGTGTCTGGGGGCATACAGTAACTCTACTGTACTCTGATATCGCATGGTACAGAGGGGAGGGGTTCAGAGCAGGGACTTTGTTGTTTAGGAATAAAGTTAATGTAAATAAAATAATAATAATAATAATGTTGGTATTTCTTTCTTTAAAACCTGAAAAAAATATTTTCATAATGATACCAATAAATAGGAACTTGAAGTTTCAAGTGGGCCTAGATCCAGAAAAGGTTCAGATTTAGGCTACAGAGGATTCATAAGAAAGTATTTCCAGAGTCATAATGTTCACTTGAGTTCCAGAATGAACCTTGAACATGAAGGCCATCCCTATTAGAGACAGAAAATAGCCGCACAAAGATATACAGACGCAACAAGCTGGGGGTTTGTTTCTGATCTATACAGGAAGAGTGGAGTATTTTGTTTATAACAAAGAAAAAAAGATCAATGGTTTGTTTTAACAATGTCTAAATTGTGCAAGCAGTAGGCTACTGCTAATACTTGTAGGGTTGGTTTAAAATGCATGATCACCTCTGGATGTGATGTGTCCGGGAGGCGATCGAATGGAACTATTCAAATAGTTTCTACATTCACCCTTTGTTCTGGGTCCAAATCATAGGGCCCAGGTTTAGAGAAAACAAAAACAACAAAACAAAAAATCATTTAAGAAAATCGAACCTTAAATGTAAGATTTAAGATACTCAGAGGGACAGTGCCCACATACTGTACTCTAACTACTTTTCCAAAGTGAGTGACACCCACACAGCTACAACACCAGAGGGAGCGCCTACAAACTGTTTTCCCCCAAATTTAGCACAAACATGGGGAAATAAATATTCATTCTACTGCTCTGCCACCATAATGTGGAATGCCCTGACATCATCCATTAGAGGACTTGAATCACTGGCTTCTGGCCTGAAAAAGCATCTGTCAGAAAACAATTAACTACTGACCAAATCCAAAACATTTGAACACATGGCTCTTCACCTGCTGTAACAGTCCCCCAATCAAATACTGTACACTGTATAATAATGTCAATAATTAGTGTCATTATGCAGACATGATTTACTACTAAATTGTGTGATCCACCTTTAAAACACATACAGTATGTCATTTGATATAATCAGATTTGTAATTATATGTTAAAATATTTTCTCATATTCAGAATGCTTACCTGCTAACAAGGTGTGCTGTTGAAGTTACAAGACCTGACTAAACTTCAGACCTCCAGTGAAGTGATTCCTGTAAATCAAGAGTAAACTATAATCATTAACCTTCTGAATGACTCTGTAAAAAAGTACATACAGTAGGCTAGCCCTTCTTTTTACAGTGTCTGTCTGTCTGTCTGTCTGTCTGTCTGTCTGTCTGTCTGTCTGTCTGTCTGTCTGTCTGTCTGTCTGTCTGTCTGTCTGTCTGTCTGTCTGTCTGTATGTATGTATTTTTTGTTTTACAACATGGGAAGAGCACCTTAAGGAAGACAGCCGCTGGGGCGCCCGCTGGCCTAGTGGTCCTTTGCTGTGTGTCACCCCCCATCTCTCTCCCCGTTTCCTGTCAGTCTACTTTCCTATCAATAAAGGCAGAAAAAGCCCCCAAAAATATCTTAAAAAGAAAGACAGCCATCCATTCTGTCAGTGGAAGAGTTATCTGTTGATTGCTTCTTCACGGTGTACACATGTGATTGATAAGATGTATAGTCATGAAGGATTTTTTTTTCTTGTCTGTACTACGCGACATCTACAGTATATTTGCTGTTGATGTTTTTTTGTTTGTTTGTTTTTTCATTGCAGAAGCCATTGGGACTACATGTACATGCTACAAAGCATCAAGTCAACAGCGCCATGACCGATCACTTCAAACAGGCTTCAGGTCGAAAGTGGTGGTGGGGGCTAAAGAAACGGACTGCAATCAACAACAGAATGAAGTGGTCTTCTTGTCTTTGTGGGCTCCTCAGCTTTATCAAGCCGTGAAACAGAAACCTTGCATGTCTAAAACTGTTTCGTTTTCAGGAAATGGGGAAAAAGAACCTGTGTTCCAATGTAGTATTTAGTCACAAGCTCTTTTCATTGGTTAAATATTTTTAGACAGACACACAGACACACTTGACCACTTTCGCTTTAATTTTTTTTTTAAATGGCAGATCTATAAGATCACATTCTGTCGCTATGCGTTGTGAGCTTGTGGATTCACTGTTTTTGCTACTTAAACTCATGGTTCAAGGTTGTTTTATGTTGTTACATCTTGTGCACAGATAAATGGACTGCATTTATGCATTTAACGCCTTTATAGTCTTTCCGGCCCTTCAAATCGCTGTACGATGTACTTCACATTCACCCATTCACACACCGATGGCGGAGGAAACCATGCAAGGCACCAACCTACTATCGGAAGCAGTAGGGGTTCAGTGTCTTGCTCAAGGACACTTATGATACTTAGCCAGCTCTTGTATGTCAAAGTAGGGCATTAATTTACTAAATATTCTAAAATAATAGTCTGCACACTATGGCTTGCAGGGCACCCAGTTAAAAGCTTTATTAGGGAATAACCCCTTGAGATGAACCATCTTTTTCAAGGGGGTCCGCAAATTACAAAATACACTTCATACATTATAAGGTAGGGTAAGTGATATTTTTTGGTTAAAACAAAATGTTTTTTTGTTAAAAGGCTAAGGCACTATATTCTGATAGTAATCATTGCTAGAGTGTTTGTTCAGTAACAGGGGTCTCCCTGTCTCACCAGCTCTTTAATAAACAGGAAATACATGGTCAGGTAGGTGAAACATTCCAGCCAATCAGGAGAGAGTAGGCTACATATTTATCAGCTTAATTTTTATAGTGTTCCAGTTCCAAATTTTTGCTCATTTATTTGTGTCATCACTTCCAAATTCACTTGTTTAATCTGTATTCTGTCTGAGTTCTCTATCCTGATTGGATCAAATTGGTATCCTGACCTGAAAATGCATTTTCTGTTTAATATAGCTGGAGAGACATGGAGACTCCTGTTACTGAACAAACACCCTGTAGCAATGAGTACTATCATAATATAGAGCTATTTAACACTTATTTTAACCAAAGAAACTCACCCTACTTTTAAGACAAAATATGACAATTCAAACATCATCAACCAGACAAACACACACAAAAAAAAAAAAAAACATACAACATACAACGATAACACAACAACAACAACAATAACAGCAGTACACATAGCACGTCTATGAATCATTCCGTCATAGATCTGTTATAATGACGATTATTCAAAACATGAACAGGTAATCTCAAGGTGAAAGGACAGCGCAGTTTTAAACAATTGAAAGGATGTTATTGACCGAATATGAACAGGTAGACTGTTCCAGTCAGAAGGAGCTTTAAACTTGTGGTAACTGATTTTTAGATACAATTGGAACATCAAAGAAAACCTGTGAACAATGTCTGTCTGTCTGTCTGTCTGTCTGTTTAGATACAATTGGAATTGGCATCAAAGAAAACCTGTGAACAATGTCTGTCTGTCTGTCTGTCTGTCTGTCTGTCTGTCTGTCTGTCTGTCTGTCTGTCTGTCTGTCTGTTTAGATACAATTGGAATTGGCATCAAAGAAAACCTGTGAACAATGTCTGTCTGTCTGTCTGTCTGTCTGTCTGTCTGTCTGTCTGTCTGTCTGTCTGTCTGTCTGTCTGTCTGTCTGTCTGTCTGTCTGTCTGTCTGTCTGTCTGTCTGTCTGTCTGTCTGTATGCATGTATGCATGTATGCAAGCTACTTTTAACTAATTTGAAGTGTGCATCTGATCAGGTAGCCAACTTCTGATAGCCAACTTCCTAGAATGCATTTCACATCAATCATATCAGCCTTTCCATCTTTCCTTTTAAAGTATAAGGGTACATTTAAAAATGCATTTAAAAGTGCTACAAATCACAAAAATCTAAGACATGCACGCACGCACGCACGCACGCACGCACGCACGCACGCACGCACGCACGCACGCACGCACGCACGCACGCACGCACGCACGCACGCACGCACGCACGCACGCACACACACACACACACACACACACACACACACACACACACACACACACACACACACACACACACACACACACACACACACACGTTCATCTTCTCGTATACAGGCACCCTATAAGTCAGTTTACTGTCATCTGGGGACCCTCCAAAATAATGTGGGAACCGCCCTGGGGGTCCCGACCCACAGGTTGAGAGATTTTGGCCTATTATGACATGCCTAAAATGTGCCTAAAAAAGTAATGGGCTAGGCACGTAAAGCTACAATCCATAACTTTTTGAGTGTTAGACATTATTTTAACCAATCTGTATCATAATACAATATATAATACGTATATAGCTAAAATAAATCACACAGATGCTTTCCCAGTTTTAATGGGTTAATAGAACTCGCCTCTGATGGAAGCTGAGGTTCTACTGGCCATCCTGTCTACAGCTGTTGTTTGAACTGTAAAACAGCAACATACAGTAAGTCACAATAATCTGCTGTTATTATTGTTTTGTTGTCATTATTGTTGTATCACACATTTGACAATATAATGAATACTATTGGCCTGCGGTTTTCAAAGTGGGGTCCAGGGACCCTCTGGGTTCCTTCAAAATAGACCCTTACAGGTCTGTAACTCTGAGAGTGTATACTAATGGAACCAAATGGACCCCTGCAGGTCCATTTGGTTCCATTTGTACACTCTCAGAGTTATGGGGGTCCTTGATATTAAAACAGTTTGAGAACCACTGCTATAGACTAACAGGCTCTAAATGTGGTCTCCATCAACCAACATGTAATAGTTCTCTGACAGACAGAATGTCAATATTAGTGACCTGCTGATTGAACTATTTAGAGGCTGGATTCACACTTCAGCTACACTAATTATACACTTACAATACAACAATTTAGACTGAACTGACCGCAGAGCTCTGTGTGTGTGTGTGTGTGTGTGTGTGTGTGTGTGTGTGTGTGTGTGTGTGTGTGCGTGCGTGCGTGCGTGCGTGCGTGCGTGCGTGCGTGCGTGCGTGCGTGCGTGCGTGACGTGACGTGACGTCATTGAAATAGCGCTGCCCCTGTGAAAAATCCCCACTGTGATATACTGGCTGTAATATATTTGTACAGAGACTTCATAGATTGATATAGCAGATCTACAAGCTCACAGCGCGACGCTACGAAACAGATAGAAGTAGAATAAGTCAGGTTACAATTAGAACATGTGATTAAAACTTAAACATTCCGCTCACAACACGTAGCGTCGCGCTGTGAGCTTGTAGATCTGCTATTTTCACTAGTTCTCAAGGAGACATCAAATTTCTCTTTTGGGTCTGGAGCAAAACATTTGGGAACCACTGGTCCCTACTGGGCCTCGGCATAGTAAGGGTTACTAAGATATGATTGGACACTAGACTGCATTTGAAATTAGTAAGAGGTCAAACGGTCAATAGCGACAACAACTTTTTATTAAGGGATTAGATGTATTTTATGCTCATAAAAAACATGCAGACAGAAGTCCATGAGTCCAAGACAAATACAATAATAAACATTTCAAATGAAGTCAGATCAGGATACAATGTCCAACAGGTAAAGTGGCAGGTGCAATAAAACAAGATTAAACATAAACAGAACATTTCTGGCCTGAAGGGATTATAGTCAATAAAGTTGATCTGGGACTCTTTATTGTTTTGCCCTCACTTGTAGAGTTTTAAAACATTATTTACGATGGAAGGACGGAAGGCAGGCAGGCAGGCAGATTATATTATTGACTAATATTGCTTGCTCTGTAACTGTACGTACAGTTAATTAGAAATATAGAGACAGGTTAGCCTGCAAAATAAAAATAATTAATCTGTGTAATCTGTTTTTTTGTTTTAAATGCTGTGGAGCGGGATGAAGTGGTTAAAACATTTTAATACAGCTCTTCACCTGCTGTCCACCTTTACAACACTTACAGTATGTAACTTGATATAGTCAGATATCAGATTTGTAAAAAAAAAGATTACCATTTCTCATATTGAGGATGCTTACCTGCCTACAAGGTGTGCTGTTGAAGCTGACTAAACTTCAGTCCTGCGGTGTCAACATGCTCTGAGAAGTGATTCCTGTATATCAACAGTAAACTGTAATCATTAACCTGCTGAATGATTCTGGACCACAGTACACAGCTGTCTTTTTACAGCGGTGCACCAAAGCTAGGTAGGCTATGTAAATGTAGACACAGCTACACCAATCACAGTCCCCAAAAGTAGTAGCCTGGGACCAGACGAATCTGCGAGTGCAAAAACAAATTGCACTCTGCGATTTGGGTCTGGCACCGCTCCATAGAGAATCCATTTCCTGCTCCAGAAGACGTGGGTAACCAATCAGGGCCCAGTATTCGAATATGGGAGACTGTAATTGGTATTTGGTTGTAGGTCTAACCAATTGCGTCGAGGGACATTGTTTTGATCCGCCCCTTGGGAAAAAAAAACGTCCTCATGGAAGCACCAGACTCATATCCACGCAGTGTGATATAGTCTGGCTACGCGAGGCTACAAAAGTAGACTGTAGGGTGGGTGATGGCAGAGTGGATGGTAAGCAGTCTCACCTGGCCTGAGTTAAACTAATTAGACTCAGAGCTGGGTGAGATAACACTATTATAAGCAGGTGAATGTAGGTTTTTTTTTCTCACTCACAATTCAGGGTCCACTTCTAGGACGAAGAAAAAAGAAAAAGAGAAACAGGTGGAAAACGGACCGCTTGTGCTAAAACACACTGCTGTCATCATATCAGGCTGAAAGGGATTCCAAAACCCAGTGGTACTCAGTTTTAAAGTACCAATACAATACAAAAATATAGATGTACCAAAGCAAAAGTTTTTTTTTCTAGAAAATAGTACTGCTGAGCTTGTAGATCTGCTGTTTTTTTTAAAAAGTACAAAATAAGGATTTGTTTGTTAATGTATGTTTTCTTGTATTATAATTTAAATCTGCAAAGTAACTTGTGACTAAAGCTGTCAAATAATTGTAAAAAAAAACCCATTACTTTCCACCACTGTCAAAACCTTCCATAACCTCCCTCCACTGATCACATGACTCTGATAACATGTGATAATATGGCTCTCCCAGAGATGCTAAAGTGTCCGGGGCGCGACATACCAAAGCCTATACTGCTTGTGCTATACCCACGGCCCGCTTTTGTGACAAACGAGGAACTGCCTCTCGTCTACCAAAGGTGGAGGCGTTGTCACATTCTAAGACAGCCCAAAACCCTGTCGACTGGTCTGGTGACGTGCCTCGCTGAGTATTGGACTGCCGACCCCAACAACCAGTGATCGAATCCTGCTGGCTTCACTCTTTTTCCGACATCCGCAGACTATTTTCTTCTGCCGATAAAGTATAGTTTTAGACCGCGACGGAGGCGCGCAGTCTCAAGCGAACTTGAGCCACGAGCAGCACCACCGAGCAAGCTAAAGCGAGCGAGTTGCCGTGCCGAACGTATACCGCTTGTTGTAAATCATGTTTTGGGGCGAGCGGTGGCCCCAACTGCCACTGAAAGTGGCTACTGGCCAATCACAGCGCATCCTTGCACAAGTGGTATAGGCTTTGGAATCACGCGTCCGGGGCAGGGATTGTTGTGAGGACAGGGAGGAAGTGGAGAGCAGGCCGAGGCAGTCCAGCAAAGCAGAAACTGGATTGAAGCACAATAGAGCATCGCAGTTCCCGCCCCTTCCGGGTTCCACCGCAAAATACTCAATGCATTTTTCCCATTGACATTTCCAAAAATATTTATATCAATTAATTTAAGCCTAGAATCAAGCCATCCAGGGTCCTGGTGAATCATGACCATAAAACGTTTGATTCTGTGATTATTATTTTTTTTAAACGGCAAAACAAAGGGTATTTATTAAATATAGTATATCATATAATTAAATATAAAATAAAAAAAATCACAGAAAAAAACGTTTTATGGTCATTATTCACCAGGACCCTGGATGGCTGGATTCTAGGCTTAAATTAATTGATATAAATATTTTTGGAAATGTCAATGGGAAAAATGCATTGAGTTTTTCCTTCCGGCACCAGGAAGTGGGCGGGAACTGCGATGCTCTATAAGGCCGTCCTTGGAACTGTGGTACAAGGCAATGCGATGAGTGTTGACTAGCCAACACCAGCTCAGGACTCCTGAATTGCTGCCCTCCCCTCCTGTCTAGCATCAGGGTCTTGGTCATTGTATGGACGGTGGTGGGTAAAGTCCTTGAATATTCCTCGTAGAAATCAGGAAAGGTGCATGAGGACCTTTTAGGTATTTCTAGTGTCTATGTACAAAGTAAAGTTCTGTCCTGTGGTCCTCAGATTGAACAGTTCTGTATCAGTTGATAAAATCTGTTCGTCTGGTGTTTCAGATAGCCTCCTGACCCCCAGGTCTGTGTTCATGGGCAGTAAGTCTGAAACTAAACAAAGCAGAAAAACGCTGTCAGGATTGCACACAAAATCAACTTTTTGATATCATGGAGATCACAGATCTCATTATCAGCCCTGCTTTCACAGATTCACTCTCGTTTTGCACGAGACAGAGATGGGATTTATGGCTCTTTTAAGGGAGCCGGATCTTGGGGATCCGTTCCTTTCAAAGAGCTGTTCAAAAGACTGGCTCATTTATGGCTCATTTGTATATTTATATATATAATATATATATATATATATATATATATATATATATATATATATATATATATATATATATATACAAATGAGCCATATATACAAATGAGCCATATACAAATGAGCCATATATATATATATATATATATATATATATATATATATATATATATATATATAGGAACGGCTCCTTACTGCGAGCCGGATCCCATCGTTCGTTTTAAAGAGCCGTTCAAAAGATTCGATTCGTTCACGACCGACACATCTCGTGACGAGAGTGAAGCACTTTCCATGCTAATGGGAGCTTGATCTTTGTGCTCAGGTTAGAAAGGAGCTTAAAAAGGAGCCTTTTTAGGCAAATCTCTGACGTCAAGCAGTCCTACAAAATGTGTGTGTGATGTAACCAATCACAAACAGCTAATTAACCACTTTCGTCCTGGTGTCCCTATTTTAGCCAAGTCATTGTGAGCTTGTAGATCCGGTATTTTAACTATTTGTCATACAACAAAGTACAAAACCAAATATCTTCTTTGAAAATAGTAGATCTACAACCTCACAACGCATCATGAGCTTGTAGATCGGCTATTTACACCAAATGTTCTCCCTAGAATATGGACACTAGGGTTCTTGTGGTTACGGTAAGTATGCTATTGTCCTATCTAATTGACCAATTGTGAAAGAGACTATGCCTCAGATCACTGCAACTCTGACCAATCATCTAGCAGCATTATTTACCTGAGGAAGTGTGACTGCTCCCTTTGCCCCCGGGGCTGCTTGGCCCAATGCTCTCGTTCCAGTTCCTGGTAAAGCTGAAAGAGCAATACTAGAGTCAGTATGGTTGCATTTTGGTTGGGAATTGACCAATGTTTTGGATTAGTAGTAACACAATCTGAAAAAGCTGAATATTAGGCCAACATTCCTGACAATGACAAAAGCATGCAAGTAACCAGGAAGGAGAATAAAAGCCAAACCTACCGTAATAATTCCGTCGTATTCTGCAAGATCGGAGGGGGGAGAAAGAAGGGGGAAACAAACAAACATGAGTCTGGCACATTTAGGATGATACAGTTTTCAAATGGTGTTAGATCTCCAAGTAGGCTACCTGGAGTTTTGTGACTGCACACTTTTTCTTTGTGCTGACCTTAAATTCAATTTTCATCAAGCAAATAAATGGCACTGTATTGTTTTAGTCTTAAAACTTTACTTTGTCAACTTTGTACAACTTTAGTATCCCTGCTAGTTTCAACACTAGCATGCTAACCATCCAAGCTAAGCACAAGATACTGTGTGACTCTGAAAACACCTCCAGTGACAAAACAGCAAATACATCATTTGAAGGATTCAAATGATGTAGGAATCAATCAGCATGGTGGCTCCAACTTTCTCCACAGAGGCATACATTAACGATTCCGAATGAAATTACTTTTGCCTTTTGCTTTAATCTAGTTTTTAAAGAAGAACAGAAAAAGACGACACTTTCATAAAAACAACTCAAAGGTATGCTTAAGAAAGATCATCTTTGTGTAGCAGTAGTGGCTCAGAGCCTCTGCCTGATGACCTAAAAGTCTAATATCATAACTGCGGTGTCAAGCGGGTGCCGCTCCGCACCGCGACACAGCGCAGCGCTCTGTGGATTCGTCTATAGGGCCTGGCAAAAAACCCAAAAGGGGGCGTCAACAACATGTACCACATGGAAGAGGGGGTCAGAGACTACATAATAATGATGCTATTCTACAGATTGACGTGGATCACAGGGTTTGTGACCGAGTTTGTAAACAGTGACTCTTCCGTGCTGCTATTACATACTTTATTAACTTACAATGGTGCAGACTTGCTCAGTTTATAAGTCCCATAACAGGTCGCATCGTGGGAATGAGGTAGATAAAGGAGTTAGATTTTTCAGCTTTCCAGCCTGGAGGCAGGACGAGTTAACAAAGAGACGACGGATGGCTGGCTCGGATCTCAGCATATCTTTCTAATAAATGTTCTTGAATATTGAAACATTGTCATTCATATGTAGCGTACCATGAGATATCATAGGAAATTACTCTTCTGAATCAGTTCTTAATGATTAAAAACAATGAACACAGTGATGTGGGCACAGGTAGGCAGGCTGTATGTAGATGTTGAGCAGGTATCAGAATGAGTTACATCTACAAGCTGAATTACACTCTTGTGTACTACCAAGATGTGAAACAAATCGTACATAAGCACAGCTATGTTATATTTGTGCATTTATAATGTCACGTTACATAAATTCTCAGAAAACAGCCGCATAGGATGGAATCCAATTTTGACTGGGCCTGACCGATGCTGTGCGGGCCACATGCGCGTGCGCGACATGCATGCACGAAATTCGTATTAATTAATTCTTATTTTTGTCTTCAATTTTCTCAAAATATTAAGTCAAGTGTCTTTTAGATTGACAGGTGTCGTGATGTCACGTCCCGTTGATTACAAAATATAAACTATAATTCAAACGACCATAAAACAACTGTAACAACACACTCTCCCAGCCTTTACTATTACCACAATACTGTTTTGATAATCTACTGGTTCCGTGTCAACTTCCCTGAAGCTGAACAACACGCTTGGTTAATCGATAACATCAAATGGAGAATGGATCAGGAATGAACTCCCCACAATAATCGAGTAGCCTACTGGACAGCTGTCCTGCAAAAACATTTCCAAACGCGCCAATACTGTCATAACCCTCCGCTAACATTCTGCTGTGTTGGAAGACGGATTCAGACGCGCCTAAGATCACTGGTCTCTTGAACTTGATACTTTTCTCTTTTGAAAAAGAACTAGACACTTTTTGGATTGTGATGACATTATCAGAGGTTTCAATTTTTTGTATTGGCCTGTTATTGTTTTAGTGTTGCTGTTTTTTCTTACCCTGTGTAGGCAATTTTGTTTTGCCTGTATTGTTGTATGTTGATTGATTATGTAAGTCGTAAAAGGCTTTATGTAGTATAACTATCATTCTTATACTGCCTGAGTGGCACACTGATATATGCTTTAAAAGCCTGAAAATTTGTTTGGAGAAGTTATCCATCGCAAAGCCTATTGTAATATCTAAGCTAAAAGGTGTACGAACATAAATCATTTCAAGAGGTTATTCAACTCTCTGTGCCTTCCAATCACACATCATGGTCATTTGCTGAATGCGTGAGGCTTGTACTGGCCATGTACTGAATATTCTGAATAGACCGGTTACTTGATTTGAATCCTTTGTATCCTTTGAAACAGAGGGGTGTCGTTGACCACTGTTCTGCTGAATTCAGAAAAGCTGTCCTAAAAAGGTATAATTTAAAACATGATAAGGCTATAACATTATTCAAGGAATAATGTTTTCAGACATATATAAGAATATAAGCCTGTATTTGGCAAAAGATTAAAAGGAAAATGAATGGAACAATTTCAATACTTTTTGCACCCACCCTTCGTTTGTTGTACAAATGGGTGAAACAAACAAACAAACAAACAAGCAAAAACTTCCGGTTGCCAGTGAACATGGAGGGTTTGGTAAGAAAGATACGTTTTTCTTTTTTTAACGTGTCTGTAGACATCAGGTGACCTTTCACATCAGAAAGTTTTATGAGGTCACCTTTCTTTTGTTCAGGTTGTAGAAGTGTGGAGACATTCTTCAGGTCAGAATGCTCCAGGCTGCCATGTTGGATCATCTCATCTTCATTTATAACATCCATCTTCATCCTCTTACATGCAACCTCCTGATGCTCTTCAGACTCATTATCCACAAACGATTCCTTTTAAGAATAAAGATCACAAGATTATTTAGTTATGCATTTGATCTAAATTTGATAGACATTGATTTGATCGCAAATATAGACTAAGCATATAGTAAACACACAGAAAAATAATGGTTCTTTAAAAGGCTATATGGTTCCACGAAGAACCATCACCTCCTACAGAAACATTTTATTTAGTGAACGGTTCTTTATGTTCCTCTTATGGTTCTAGAGAAGATAACTAATATCCTTCCTCAAAGAACCATTTTTGATGGTTCTATGAGGCACCTTTAACCACTTAAAGCCTAGCATTCTAATTTTAGACAGTAGGTGACAGTAGGTGAACATTCATCGTAAATAGCAGATCTACAAGCTCACAACGAGTCACAATGCAACGCGTTGTGAGATTGTAGATCTGTGGAAAAGGAGCGGACCCCTGGGAGATAGTGGTCAATGAAGTATAGGGTTTAAGTGATTATGGGTTCTATCTAAAAACCATTTAAATAAATGGTTATTTAAAGAACTTTGTCTGAAATGGTTCGTCTATGGCATCACGCTGAAGAATCATTTTCACATCCAGTTAGCAATCTTTTTTTCTGTGTAGCTCTACTTTCTAACCATAGTTTCATAATTATGTTTCAAAGCAAAATAGAAGCTGTTTCACAGCAGACATTGAAGATCCACGGACCAGTCACACGCCCTAATAACCACAGGTGTATACAAACATTCCTTTCACCTCTTTGATGTCCTCCATTCTCCCAGAGTTCTCATCCCACTGTGAGAGTCTTGTGTCTTCATTGACCTGGACCAGGGTGTGTTTCTGCAGTGCTGGGTCAGTGTAGTGATGCCTGACATGATTCTCACAGTAGGAGGCGCTACACGTCACACAGGTTTTGACGGCTCGGAGCTTGAGGCTAGAGCAGATATCACAAGCTACATCTCCAGGTCCAGCCTGTGGCAGATTGGGACAAGCTGGACTAAAGCTTGTCTGCTGGAGAGCCTGCAGTGTCCAGTTCAATGCTAGGTTAACAGAGAGTACAGGACGGGTTGGGTAGCTCTTGTTACACAGTAGGCACACATAGTCTCCTGTAGGGCCTGGCTGGGACCAGTGAATATTGATGCAATGCTCACAGTAACTGTGTCCACAGTGAAGGGAAACAGGGTTCTTCAGAATGGAAGAACACAAACTACACATGACACAGACTGAGGTCAGCAGACTGGAGCTGAACTCACTGAGAGAGGGGAGAGTGAAGAGAGATAGTGTGGGAGAGAAAGAGAGATAAGATACATGATTGTTTAGCTGCGTTTGTGTTTGTAAAACATCTTTGAATGACATTTTACACAGAGTAACACTGTCGTCTAGTGTCTAGTATCAGCTTCATGTGGAAGAGGGTTTATTCATTGAGGGATTCTATTCTATGGGATTGACAGATATCAGTCATCAATATTTTAATTGGTTGAAATGTGTCTGTACCTGCCAGGTAAGGTACGTAATGTCTTTGTAGAAAAGGTAAACAAACATGACATCTAAAATAAAGGCATCAATGGGAAAGTTTGATGTACAATATATGGCTGAACCTGTGAATAGACAATGACATGTATTTATGGTGGTATAGTCCTTTAACAGAAACATAGTAATGGTGTAACTTACTTTAGGCATTCTCTAAAGTTAAAAGGGTTATCCATGGACCAGTCACTTTTCATAGACAGACAGCTAGGTGCAGGGGACACTCCCACACTGAAACAAAGCAGAAATGTATGCTGGTAACCAAAATATCAACAATAACAATGACTATTATTATTACAATTATGATTATTATTATTATTATCATTATCATTATCATTATCATTATCATTATCATTATCATTATCATTATCATTACCCTTATTATTATTATTATTATTATTATTATTATTATTATTATTATTATTATTATTATTATTATTATGCTTATGCTTATGGTTATTATGTGATTAATAGTTGTGTAGGCATTAGGCAACCATCTAGTTTCTATGCGTTTCTATATTTTTGTTCATTCTCACCCCGAGTCAGGAGTAGTGAGTTCTCTTTTAAAGTTACCAGGGTGATCCATGGACCAGTCACTTTTCATGGACACATTACTGACAGCAGGAGACACCCCTCTATCCTGCTTCATCCTGTGACTGACACACGCACGCACGCACGCACGCACGCACCCACCCACCCACCCACCCACGCACGCACGCACGCACGCACGCACGCACGCACGCACGCACGCACGCACGCACGCACGCACGCACGCACGCACGCACACACACACACACACACACACACACACACACACACACACACACACACACACACACACACACACACACACACACACACACACACACACACACACACACACACACACACAGCTTTAATACACAGGAAGACTCTGTTGTATTTTAAAGGATCTACACCATGAATTTAAAAAAAAATATTTGATATTTAATATCATATGGTGTATGTCCCTCAAACCTTTTTCAAAAGGTTTGAGCCTAAATCATCACTCAGATATACTCATCCCAAGTCAATTGTCTCTGGCTTATACAGCACTTTCAGCTGCAATACCAAAACGTCCTCTTGGGCAGGGGGGGGCTACTAAGCAATTCTGTCTGTTAATAAAAAAAAATATTGTTTGAGGTGCCTGTTTCACCCACTTCCGGGGGGCGGAGCCAAAATCCGAGCCCGAAGTATTTGTTCGTAGACCCCCACTTAGGGGGGGTAGAAAAAGTTTCGGAGCGATTCGGGCACTTTTCATTTAACATTGGAAACGCAAGTGACATCACTTGCATTGCACATTCTGAAATGGCCTGTTCAGACACGCCCATTCTGAAAATCTCTGAAATGAGAATGAATGATTGAATGTTAAAAAAAAAAATACTAAAAACCAAAAAAAAAAAATGAAATTCATGGTGTAGACCCTTTAAAGACCAGCTGAAATGTTACCTCTACATATCCTGATATATTTCCTATTGCTTCCTCAGCCCCCTGGAGGCTGGGACTATGGGATTTAACCTCCTGCATGTTGTGTTGCAACGTAAACAAATGTTTACAATTGTTTACAAATTCCAATTCAGCATTGCAGCACTGATTATACATAGAGTAACACTGCCCTCTAGTGTCTCAGCTTCATGTGGAACAGGGCTATTGGATTGACAGTTGTTAGTCTCATTAATTAATATTATTAGAGGTTGAAATTGGTTAGCACCTGCTGATGTAATCACACATTATGTTTTTGTTAGACAGGAAGCAATTAATGTCAAACTAGTACAATAAAAACATAGTACAATATATGGCTGAACCTGTGAATAGACAATGACATGACAATGAGAGAGAGACATGGAAACGGAATAGATTGAAGAGAGAGAGAGAGAGAGAGCGAGAGAGCCATGGAAACGGAATAGATTGAAGAGAAAGAGAGAGAGACATGGAAACGGAATAGATTGAAGAGAGAGAGACATGGAAACGTAATAGATTGAAGGGAGAGATGGAAGCAGAATGGATTGATTGGACATCTCAACCTATTGCCATTAACACGAATCGAACCCTCAACCTTCGGATTGACAGGCTGCAACACTACCTATAGTGCTATAGCTTTGTCCAGGCTGAGGTTGTCTGTTGAAGATAATAAACGCTTGCCTTTTGTCATGAACCAAGCCCCTGTTTCACTAACACTAAGATCACTCGTTCACAAACCATTTACCAATAGATAAATTGTATGTCTCCTCGGAACCGAAACCAGTGAAAGCAGACGATCTACAAGCTCAGAAACACGTTGCTATCTGAAAAGTTTTGAGATTGTAGATCGGCTATTTTCAGAATGAAGTATGTCATACATTGCAAAAACATACCCTCTCAAATAAGCATTTCAGGTTATCTTTAACAATTGCATATGCATTAATTGACACAATAATGTTGTGTGCAATGCAACTTAAATGAAGTCTACATCAAGTGAGTCTTGAACTGACGACCTTAAGGTTTTAAGGCACACGCTCAAGCGAGAAGGCATTGGACCAACAGACAGAAATTGTGAAAAAATAGATCAAACAGATGATACAGTTTCACGCAAATAGCTGAAAAATCCTGGGTTTAAGTGTTTTTCAAACTGCTCAAAATTGCAGACAATCTAAGGGCGGAGCTTACTGGTCAACGTGATAGATGTGTTCCTCATGAGTCAAGGCACATGTGTAAGCAGGTTTAATGGCTGTCGGCCAAACGAGGCATGACTTTTGCCTGTTTAAAGTTTGCATTTTAAAAAAATTGCTAAAGCGCCCCCCTTTGACCAATTGGAGTAAGATTGGTTTCAGTGATATTTGGAATGACCCTCTACATTACCGCAAAGTTTCAAAGAAAGAGTCTGCATGTATGTGTTAGGGGCAGATGAATAATTGTCATAAAACTGCAATATTCATTGGCTCATTAAAGCTTCAATTTTTCACTTAGAAAAAATCAGCTCCCACCGTTTTGTCGGCATAAGTCCAAAGTTCATGTGTAAGTTTCGTGCAGATTACTCAAAAATCCCAGGAGGAGATAGGTTTTAACTGTTTTTCATATAATTCAAAATGGTGGGAGATCTAAAGGTCAGAGGTCAAAAGTCAGAGTGTGAAAGTTGTTCATCATGAGTAGACGCATGTGTGTATTGAAGTTTTATTGCTGTAGGTCAACAGGGCATGAGTTGACCTGTTCAAAGTTGGCATTTTCAATTGAGTGCTATAGCGCCACCTTTTGACGAAAGATTGTGAGATTTATTTCTTGATAGTTTTTCATGACCATCTATCATATGGCCGAGTTTCGTAAAAATCGTATGCACGGTTCAGCCAGAACTGGCAAAAACGGCAGAAGAAGAAGAAGAAGAAGAAGAAACAGAATAATGCCAATATCAAAACGGAGCCATGCTGGCAGCCTGGCCCCGTAATTATTATTACTATTATGATTATGATTATTATTAGTAGTATTATTATTATTTTGAATATGATTATGCTTATGATTATTATTATGTGATTAATAGTTGTGTAGGCATTAGGCAACCATCTAGTTTCTATGCGTTTGAAGCATTTTTGTTCATTCTCACCCTGAGTCAGGAGTAGTGAGTTTTCTTTTCAAGTTAAAAGGGTGATCCATGGACCAGTCACTTTTCATGGACACATTACTGACAGCAGGAGACACCCCTCTATCCTGCTTCATCCTGTGACTGACGCACGCACGCACGCACGCACGCACGCACGCACGCACGCACGCACGCACGCACGCACGCACGCACGCACGCACGCACGCACGCACGCACACACACACACACACACACGCACACACACACACACACACACACACACACACACACACACACACACACACACACATAGCTTTAATACACAGGAAGGCTCTGTAGTATTTTAAAGACCAGCTGAAATGTTTCCTCTACATATCCTGGAGGATAGCTATGGGTTTTAACCTCCTGCATGTTGTGTTGCAATGTAAACAAATGTTTACATGTTAACACATGTTTACAAATGTTAATTAGCTATGTTTGTTTGTAAAGCTGTGTCCACCATGTTAGTATGACATTATACACAGGGTTGCATTACTCATGGGATGGCCTTGCACACCGTGCAGGAACCTATTTGACCAGGAGCACGCGCAGGCACACGCATAGATCTAAAACAACTTTAAATTCACACCTCAACAAAGTTTACAAAGGCTCCCGACTCACACCAGGAGAATTAACATAGGAATGAGCCTAGATGCATATCAATTGTCCATTGTGTGGCCTGTAGTGTAGGTGTTAAGCGACATGCGTGTCACGTCATTAAAATAGAGTGCAACTACGTTCCAATTCAGCATTGCAACACTGATTATACATAGAGTAACACTGCCCTCTAGTGTCTCAGCTTCATGTGGAACAGGGCTATTGGATTGACAGTTGTTAGTCTCATTAATTAATATTATTAGAGGTTGGTTGAAATAGGTTAGCACCTGCTGATGTAATCACACATTATGTTTTTGTTAGACAGGAAGCAATTAATATCAAACTAGTACAATAAATAATTAAATAGTACAATGTATGGCTGAACCTGTGAATAGACAATGACATATTATGGTGGTATATAGTCCTTTAACAGAAACAGTAATGGTGTAACTTACATTATAGATTCTTTAAAGTGAATAGGACGATCCATTGACCAGTCACTTCTCATAGACAGACATCTAGGTGCAGGGGACACTCTCTCTGGTTTTACAAAGTGAACCTCACTGAAACAAAGCAGAAATGTATGTCAACCAAAACATCAACAATAACAATGATGATGATGATGATCTAGTTGTGTAGGCAACCATTTAAATACACAACTATATGTTACCGGATGTTACTGTGACACCCACGTTGTTACTGTGTTACTGTGACCCCCGGCCCCCGTGTACTCCCAGACCCCCGTTGACCCCCGACAGGCCGGGGGTCCACAGGAGTCCGGGGGACAACTGGGGGCGGGGGTCCACGGGGGGCCGGGGGTCTGGGGGACCACGAGGGGGCGGGGGTCCACGGGGGGCCGGGGACTTCCGTGGACCCCCGGCCACCACGGGGACCACGTGGACCCCCGGCCGCCATAGACAATTTTTTTTCGGGCATGTAGATCTTCGATTTTCGCATTAGAGTTGAATAAGTGTGGAAGAACTCATTGGTTTACGATTGGAGTCATTGGACTAACAGCTATTTCACAAAACTTGAAGAACAAGGCACTGGATTAATAAAGCTTGGCTGTTAGCCTGGTCCGGACCAGGCTAACTTCACAGCTAAATTGCCATGGTAACTAAGGCAGGATTGCTTCAATTTTAACTGCGTCACAGTGACATGAAAACAATAGGTAACCTCACACTGTAATTGTTGTGTTAAATTGTGACTGTAGCCTGAATGCATCAGAGGTCAATTGTAAGCAACAACAGAGACTGCCAAGAGACACTTTTCTGAACTCTGACCTCACTCGACGGTCCGCCACACTTTTATCTACACGTCTCCGGCTTAGCTGAGAGTGTGGCGTTGTAGGGGAGGTGTCCCCGCACGTGTGCATATGTCAGAAGTGTTGGCATCCACAGCCGTCTCCGGTCCAGTGTCCACTATTGTCTGAAAACGGCACTTTTCTGACCTCTGACCTCACTGGACGGTCCACCACACTTTTTTCTACACCTCTCCCGCTTAGCGGAGAGTGTGGCGGTGTAGAGGGGGTCTCCCTGAACCCGTGCGTATGTCACAAGTGTTGGCATCCCCAGCCGTCTCCGGTCCAGTGTCCACTATTGTCTGAAAACGGCACTTTTCTGAACTCTGACCTCGCTCAACGGTCCGCCAGACTTTTATCTACACGTTTCCGGCTTAGCTGAGAGTGTGGCGTTGTAGGGGAGGTGCCCCCGCACGCGTGCGTATGTCACAAGTGTTGGCATCCCCAGCCGTCTCCGGTCCAGTGTCCACCATTGTCTGAAAACGGCACTTTTCTGACCTCTGACCTCACTGGTCGGTCCGCCACACTTTTTTCTACACCTCTCCCGCTTAGCGGAGAGTGTGGCGGTGTAGAGGGGGTCTCCATGAACGCGTGCGTATGTCACAAGTGTTGGCATCCCCAGCCGTCTCCAGTCCAGTGTCCACCATTGTCTGAAAACGGCACTTTTCTGACCTCTGACCTCACTGGTCGGTCCGCCACACTTTTTTCTACACCTCTCCCGCTTAGCGGAGAGTGTGGCGGTGTAGAGGGGGTCTCCCTGAACGCGTGCGTATGTCACAAGTGTTGGCATCCCCAGCCGTCTCCAGTCCAGTGTCCACTATTGTCTGAAAACGGCACTTTTCTCACCTCTGACCTCACTGGACGGTCCGCCACACTTTTTTCTACACCTCTCCCGCTTTTTTGTGAGGTTATTCCCACTGTGGTCCTTTGAGTGCAAATTATGTGTAAACTGAGTTTACATAGGTACATTCATACAATTTTAACATACTTGATACTTCATACATGAAGTAAAATAGCAAAGAACAACATGGGTATGTAAAAGGAACCTATCATGAGCAGTCATTATAGGCAAAAACAAAAAAATATTTTTTGAATATAGTAGATCTACAAGCTCACAGCGCTTTGCAGTAGTTGTGAGCATGTAGATTGGCTATTTCTGAACAGCATAAGCATAAATCAGGCTTAAGGGATTAACTTATATCTATGCTGAATAATTGCAAAAAGCAATGAATATAAATATGGGTATATAAAAGCTGTAAAACATACTACTGTAGGTGTAATTGTAATTATGTAATTCTAGGTGTCTGCTTTAAAATCAGGGTTGGACTGATAACATATAATTATTACCTAACTATAAACCTCTATCACGTTTCAGGAAATAACAGCAGTATGAAAGGAGAGGGTTCATTTCCTGAGACATTTAGCAGGGAAAAACGAAAGCAATAACATAACGTTTTCAGGACAAACATTAATTAGAGAATGCATGCTTAGCCATTCAAAGTGTTTCTAACCTATAACGCAGTGGTTCTCAAACCTTTGAATAAAGTCCTGTTACAAATGGACCCATATTTAGGTGTGAAGTGCACATTTAATGGGGGTCAATAGCCAATTTCAATCTGGAACAACCTGGCACTTAGAAGTGGTCTAGTATAAGCCATTTAAAAATACATACTGTACATCATTGTATTTTTGGGCGGTGTAGCCGCCCCTATAAGTGGGGTTGGGACTCCTCATTAGCTGTATTGTGATTGGCTCATTAGTACACCCCTAGCTGTACTGTGATTGGCTGACTCTATTGGCTGACTCTATTCAGCACTGTGATTGGCTAGCGAGACACATGATGACATTAATAACCTATAAATACGATTATGCACTTCAAAAAATAAATTTATTTTTTAAGTGAGCTTCCATCACTATGATGACCACTGTGATGACCACACCGCCCACTTCACACTGGGTGTGATTTTTTATTTAAATACAATTGTGTTTTTTTTTTTTGAACTTGCCACTTAAGGTCCTTACACACCGGGGTGATTTTTTTCATGCGAATAATACGTTTTTTTTAAAAAACCTTATAAAGTCAATGCAAGCTTCCACATCAGTTTCGCGGAGCGAAAAAAGCGTCTTTTAATTATTCGGAACGAGTCCGAATTTTGCGTATATTCGCATATTCGCCGGTGTGTAACCGCCTTTAGAAGTGTTCTAGTATGAGCCATTTAAAAGGCATACATCATAAATGTATTTTTAAAATAGATTTGTGTCTTTTAAAAAACATAAAAAAATGCACGATCTTATTTTGAAGGCAACCGGAAACCTTATTTCTGCTAGCTCGAAAACCGGATGTCCTATTTCTGCTCACGGAACGGAGCTAGGGTAGACTAGGATCATGTTGCTGATCCGGTCTGGGTCTGCAGCGGATACGGAAACAGTGCGTGCTTGTATGTGTGGGTGTAAATTAGAGGCTACAGTAGGCGGGTTCTAGACCGGATCACACTGTTTCATTCACAATGAAAAACCAGGCTTTCAACGGGAGCTGCGGAAAGCCTGATGAGGCG
>NC_137613.1:51457616-51492616 GCF_963280865.1 Gymnoscopelus braueri
TGTTAATATGTTGACACCAATGCCTTTGATTGGCTAGAGGGATGCATGACGAAATACAATTCTATAAATAGGTGTGTCACTTCAAAAAGCCGTTTACGTTTTTGAAGCGAGGTAAGACAGGATCAATCAGTCTTGATTGGAACAGTATCTTCTAGTCCAAATCACCCGTCCGTGCGTGTGTGTGTCCCTCGTGCGTATGTGTGTAACATTGGTCAAACAAAGGCGCAGAAGGCCAAAGCTAAGAAAGCATACTCATCTACAACAGTAACACAGAAGAGGACTAGAGTTGAATTGATCCCACAACAAGGCCGAAGTCTTAATACTATAACAATTGGCCACCTTGATCAAATACATTATGTAGCACTAGAGAAAACTGACATAGATCAAACACACCAATCAACTGCTGAAACTGTTCAAGACAATGAAGATGAAGAAGACAGACAAGTATTTGAACAAACCAGTCAATTACGACGACTCCCATATGATAGATTGCTTCAATGTAAACAGAGCATTGCTTCAATTAAACAGAGCTAAGTATCATAAAGAAAGAATGAAATTAATCATCTTAATTATTAGAACTTTTAGAACTTTTAGAAGTATTAGAACTTTTTGTTTAACTAAAAGATATATATTTTACCCTACTGTATCTCATTAGTTATTGCTATGATAATATAATTGATATATATCAGATGCGTCATAGTATATAATTTTTTGTAAGAAATACATAAATAAATATTTTTTTGGATCTCTTTTTTTTCATCCTATCTTTTTTTAAACATTTTTTTAAACATTAGAAGACAAAATATGATTTTTAAATCATTTTTTTTGAATAAATATTTCTTTAACATACACCTTTTTATTTAACTAAAATATATATCTTTTACTCTACTGTATCTCATTAGTTATTGCTGATAATATAATTGCTATAGTCTGCTGGCGGAGACTTGTGCTCCGAGGAGCACATTTTCTAGTCTGAAACTGAAACTAGGAGCCCCAGTCATGCTGCTTAGAAACATGCAAGCAGGTGCCGAGCGCACATCTAGGCCTAAATTACCTCAGCCTGTGTTCGCTCATGGCCAACTCTACACAGCCTTCTCAAGGGGAAAGAGAGCCAGCACTGTCAAAGTTTACATTGAGGGTAATGATGAGGGAACAACTGACAATATTGTTTACACTGAACTATTTTAATTAACTTTGAGCCAAGAGGAGGAAATTGACTATTTAGAAGGGATGACAAAGGAAATGTTCGAAGACTATGATGAATTAGAGCGCTGCAATAGTGTCTTGACTTTGAGCCACGCAAATGCCAGGCAGGTAGAAAGAGAAGAATTGGATCAATATAAGGTTGGGGCCTAAATGTGAGGGCCGCGAAGCATCTCCTCACACCAGGCTTTGGCGTTTTGGGTCTCTTGACCTGTATTTGTTAAACTAGATGTGTCACATCTAGTTGTGTCACATCTAGTTATTATTATTTTTATTATTATTATTAGTAGTAGTAGTAGTAGTAGTAGTAGTAGTAGTAGTAGTAGTAGTAGTAGTAGTAGTAGTAGTAGTAGTAGTAGTAGTAGTAGTAGTAGTAGTAGTAATAGTAGTTGTAGTATAGTAGTAGTAGAGACAATA
The DNA here is from genome assembly GCF_963280865.1 of Gymnoscopelus braueri. NCBI lineage: Eukaryota > Metazoa > Chordata > Actinopteri > Myctophiformes > Myctophidae > Gymnoscopelus > Gymnoscopelus braueri. The sequence continues at coordinate 51,459,237 of NC_137613.1, forward strand.
GCTTAATACAAATAAAATAGGGAATAGAAGTAAACACTTGACGGCTAAACTAAGAAAAACAACAAACCAAGAACATAAGAAGCTGAAACGGGCAAAAGGCCCTGGTACTTCTCCCTTGGTGTTGTTACTGGCCTCAAGCCAACCTAACCCCACCTTCCCCCTGCAGCCTCTGTCTTATAGCAGGCGAAACAAGCCAAACCAGTTTCAATAAACAAACATTGTTTAAAACACTTTGCAGTCCTTGTGTTCTTAACAATGCATCAAGATATCCTCTTATCCTGTTATATTATTATTATTGTTATATAAAATGTTTGGGACCACAATCTATACACTGTATAAACTCCTCGGTGAGTCGGTGTTAATGTAACTCTGAGAGTGTACAAATGGAACCAAATGGACTTGTAAGGGTCTATTTGGTTCCATTTGTACACTCTCAGAGTTACACACCCATAAGGGTCCTGATGCCGAGAAACAGTTACACTAGGTACGTTCAGCCAACATGATGTCAGCCTCCCCCAACCAGCTGATGTTGATACCAAGGATAGTACAATGACATCACAAACAATAGGAAGTGTGCGTATAGCCTTTAGCCCTTTTTACAGTCTATGCTTTAGCCGAAGCGCCCACACATGAAGGTGACATCACTACTGAATCCTTGTGGTATCTTTTGTCCTCAATTTTCTAACCAACCTCATTTTATAATCTCTAGTGACAGTGTCGCTTGTCAAAAATAACTGATCTACAAGCTCTAGCTCTAGCGGTACAGAGCCCACCCAAATGTGTGTCCTGCCCACCCAATCAAAATGTAAATCTTTTGGACAATGGAAAAACTATAGCTGCTATAGCCACTGTAGTAATCATTGCTATAGTGTTTGTTCAGTACAGGGACAGACAGGGAGACTCCTCCTGTTAAACATTAATATCTTGTACAGATTCTAATGCTGTTGTTTCAAACTTGCTTTTGCTCCCCACAGAGTTGAGGGTCCATATTGCATGGAGTTCTCAGCCCCTCATTTCTATAGATAAACTGAAGGGATAAGCACTCACTTCAAAGGTATCATGATTGTCTATATTTCTTGTATCATCTTCAAATGTTTAGGCTCTTCCTTCAGTTTCTCCATAGGACTTTTGGGTCTCTGACTTATACTGACATGACTGACTAAACCCTTTGACTATGCGACAAAAAATGCTTAAATAAATATTATATTAAGCAATAAATTATTTGTTTTATAATGATTTCATAATAAAGTATGTTTCATATACAGTGTTAATGTGCTATACACGAAACACCTAGTTTAATCATGCCATGTGACTCAGAAATACATGCAGTAACATCAAAACACCTGCATTTGTAGTTGGAAAGTTGACTATATGTGTTCTAAATACATACACAATACATGACATATTGAAAGGCATGTGCTTTACTTAAGCAGTGTGGTTTTAAGACCTTTGTGTTCTTGGAAGAGACAAAGTGAAGCGACCAAAGTGACTATGTAGCCTGACATTGTGGTCAGCTTAGCTTCCAGAAGCTAAGATGAGAAAAACACAGTACACATTGACCTACTGGCCTTTCTTTTCTCCTCCCTTGATGATTTATTACTATGTTGTAGACTTCAATTATGTGAAATAAAGGACACTTTTCAGGACTTTGTAAACAGCTCTATAGTTAAAATCCTTGTCCTATACAGTTTTATGTATCGCCTTTACAGTGGAGACAGACAGGAAACGGGGAGAGAGAGCAGGGGAGTGACACACAAGAAATGTTCCTGTGGGCCCGGGAATCAAACCGGGAACTCGCTGTCAGGCATCAGAAAAAAGGACTGTTGTTCATAAAAGTATAAAATAAGGCAATGTTTACTAATATGTATTCAATTTGAACAATGCATAACAGATAGTTTTTTTTAAGAGAGCACCACACAGAAGAATGTTTTTAGTGCTGAAACGTCTGTGCCATCATTTCTCCCTGCTGAATAAAAAGCTCATAAATGGACTAGGGAACCTTTAATGTAGTTCTACTGACAACAATGAAGCAAAATGTGAAAGATGAGTTGTGTGGTTTACTGAAAACTGTAAAACCATTTAAATACATGACACTGTTCTTACTGTAAACTGTATAAATAATTATAAATGTGAGCCGAGCTGCTACTTTTTTTGTGGTTGGGGGGTATCGGGTATGGGGAGTTGTGGAGGTGGGGTGCAGGGTATGGGGAGGGATTATGTTGAGGGGGCCTGGGTCAGTGAGGGGCTTCATGTAGGATGGGGCCAAATGCCAGCACCAGCAGGGCGCTTTTTTCTAGTCATTTGAATGGATAGCAGTGTCACATTAGCCTCGGGAACCCATGCATTTTTTTTGTTTCAAAAGAAGTGTCACATTGACTCCAACATTCTTACCACTGGCTTATTTCTCCATCAAACTTTTGTGGTGTGTGCCCAGTATCTCATAATAACACTATCCTGGATCCTGTACGTCTGTCTTCACTTAAGCCCTATTTATTTGATTTACTGGCTGGCTGACTGACTGCTGACTATGAGATTCAATTCAAAGAGGCCTCGCAGGTAGTTTGTGGTACTACCTGTGTAGGCCCTATAAAGAGAAGATGCATTCGCCATCTGTTTTGAATAAGAGGTGTCATGTTTTGCAATTAATTAAACTTACATAAACTATTTATGTTATTAAGGCTTTGTGAGTTCTATTTAAAATAAAGTATAGTTTTGGACCATGACGGAGGCGCGCCGACTCAGTAGACCTTGAGGCCAAGGAGTCGCGCCCGAGCGCCTCCAGGCGCGAGTGCCCGCGACGACCGGCCGATGGTCTGCTAGTCGACTCAGCGCCGTCCGAGTTATGTGTAATCCACACACTTGGCAAGTAATCAGATAAACACAATTTCTGGTGTTGTATGTGATGTTCTGTCTTAGGCTAATTATATTTTTGTTTGTCCTGTTTTTAACAGTTTGTTTTGGGCTAAAGTAGTTAGGCCTTGTCCTTGTTATCTGGTTCCATGGTTTCAATTTGCTGTGGACCAAGTAGTCTTTTAGGTTTTTGTTTTTCCTGTAGGCCGAGATTATGTTGAAGTCCTGTAAGAGGTCCCCTCCCCTGTTTTCAAAATTTCTTTTGATGGCTCTGTTTGCCAATAAACTTTGGCTAGACTGACTGACTGACTGACTGACTGACTGACTGCTGACTATGAGATTCAATTCAAAGAGGCCTCACAGGTAGTTTGTGGTACTATCTGTGTAGGCCCTATAAAGAGAAGGTGCATTCGCCATCTGTTTTGAATAAGAGGTGTCATGTTTTGCAATTAATTAAACTTACATAAACTATTTATGTTATTAAGGCTTTGTGAGTTCCATTTAAAATAAAGTTTGACCATGACAGAGGCGCGCCGACTCAGCAGACCTTGAGGCCGAGGAGTCGCGCCCGAGCGCCTCCAGGCGCGAGTGCCCGCGGCGACCGGCCGATGGTCTGCTAGTCGACTCAGCGCCGTCCGAGTTATGTACCGATAAGCACAGAATCGTAAATAATATTGGTGGGGACTGCGTTTGCCCCACTGACTGTGTAATTAAACTTACATAGACTATTTCTGTTTTAAAGGTTTGTGATTTCTGTTTGACTGTGCAGGGCAGAGGCGTCAATTCTCTGAGTCATGGTAACCGCAGACCCTCGGATTTAAAATTATTTCCACTCTTTCTTAATTCCATTTAAAGATGTGTTTACATTATATTTTATAACTAAGGGATAGGTGCTAAAAGGTTACAAGCTTGGAATCCAGTTAGCATATCTACAGTTCTGCTGTTCACACCTCCATTTTGGAAGACAATGAGCTCCCTGTTGATGGCCCAATTGCTGATGGCTCTTGGTATCAATGTGTCTTCATTAATATTCTCACTAACTCAACAATGAGATCTCCCACTCAACTCTGTGGTTTGATGTAGGTGATCAACTCCATTGTTTAGTTTAGTGAGAATTTGTGGAGGGTTTCAGTTCTGTTGGGCAGTTTAAAAGTTTAAACCACCTGGATATTTTGTGCTAAGTCTTGTGATCCATTCTTTTTCATGGAATCTTCTCTGTCCAATTGTCCAGCGGTCATTGTATTCCAAGCCACATACCTTTATAGCCTCAATTCCATGTGTCATAAAGTGTTGAACAATTAACAAATGGGTATCCTTTTCATTATTAATGGTATATTTATGTTGGCTTATTCTAATTGCTATGGAGTTGCTCGTCTCTCCTACATATTGTAATCCACATACTTGGCAAGTAATCAGATAAACACAATTTCTGGTGTTGTATGTGATGTTCTGTCTTAGGATAATTATATTTTTGTTTGTCCTGTTTTTAACAGTTTGTTTTGGGCTAAAGTAGTTAGGCCTTGTCCTAATTATCTGGTTCCAGGGTTTCAATTTGCTGTGGACCAAGTGGTCTTTTAAGTTTTTGTTTCTCCTGTAGGCCGAGATTATGTTGAAGTTCTGTAAGAGGTCCCCTCCCCTGTTTTCAAAATTTCTTTTGATGGCTCTGTTTGCCAGTAAACTTTGGCTAGAAAATGTGGTTACTAAAGCTAGTGTGGGTTTCTCATTCCTTATTTTCACTTCCTGGAACGTGTTGTATGCTTTCCTGAGAAATGTTCTTGTATATCCACGTTTCCTTAATGCTGTGAACAGAGTCTTGTAGGCTTTTTCAAAATCTGCTGCTTGTGTGCAGATTCTCTTGAAACGTAGGAGCTGTGACTTGACTATTCCTGCGAAACAATGGGTTGGGTGGAAGGAAGTTTTGTGGAGCAATGCATGTGTATCAGTCTCCTTAAAAAATACCCTTAAATCCAGTTTGCCGGTGGTATTGAAGTCTTTTCCTTTGAAGACTGTCACATCCAGGAAGTCAATATGTTCTTTGTTAGTGACATATTTCACTGTTATTGAGGCATGATGTGTGTTTAGGATTTGGATGAACTGCTCAAATTCCTCTGTGGAGTGCTCAAAAACTCCAAAAATATCATCTAGAAACCTGAAATAATGTGTGGGTTTGAATCTGCACTTTTTGAGTGCGGTTTCTTCCCACAAAGCCAAATAAATGTTGGCATAAGATGGTGCAAATTTCTTTCCCATGGCTGTTCCACTGATCTGAAGGAAGGTTTTCCCATCAAATGTGAAATCGTTTTTGGTCAAATTTAATTCTAGCAATTTCAATAGTTCTGCGTCTGGTCTTTGCCTGTCAGGGTACTTTATAAAGATATCTCTGATTGCCTTCAGCCCCGCCACTGTGTTTATATTGGTGTACAAACTGTCAACATCTATTGAAAACAAAATGGCCCCCTGAGGCACTGTGATGTTTTTTATTTTATCAATAAAGTCATATGTATCCTTAATGTAGCTTGGATGTTTTACAGATAGTGGGTTTAAGTAGAATTCAATAAATTCTGCTGTGGCATATGTTTCTGAGTTACAATCCGAAACAATTGGGCGACCAGGTGGAATTTCATAAGGAATAGTCCATGTACTAGGGTCCTTGTGGATTTTGGGTAAAAGGTAGAGAATTCTAGCTCTTGGGGAATTTTCGCCCCGTAGGTACTTCTCTTGTTTCTGATCTATAAATTTTTTCTTTCTTAATTCGGTGATGACACCCCCAACTTCTATTGCTGTTTGTTTAAAAATGGGTGCCTCCAACTCCACATAGTGATTTGAGTTATTCAACTGTCTTAAACCCTCAAAAACATATTGTTGTCTGTCCAAAATGACTATACGGCTCCCTTTGTCTGCAGGCTTAATCACAATGTCCTGGTTGTTAGCTAATGATCTTAGAGCTCTCACCTGATCTGTTGTGATGTTATTTTTTTCTCTCAGGTGTCCTGGTACATTTTGTACTGTGGCTCTGTCCATCTGGATCAATTGTTTTAGGTTGTCCGGTATTTTGTCCTCGTCTGGTTCCCAGTATGATGGAAGGTGGAAGCGCGGAATTTCCGTGTTGTTTCCAACTCCAAAATGTGTAGCTAATTTGAGTCTGCGATGGTATTTTGACACATCTATTCTCAAGCTTTGTGATTGTTGTTTGTAGATGTCCAGGGTGGGGACGAATGACAAACCTTTTTCCAAAAGTGTTTTCTGGTGTTCGTTTGGTCGGAAAAAATGAGACAGATTAATTATATCCGACTCCATAAGGCCCTGCCGGTTTGAGCTGTCGGGCCGTATTAGTTTAAAGAGTTGAGCCAGTGCTGTAGCATCAGTTTGGCTGTGTCTTCTTCCCAGTGGACGTTGTCTGATCCTGTTTTGAAGTGGGTTGCGGGCAATTTTGGGAGGTGGGGCTCTTTCTTTATTTCTTCATTTAGGCTTATCAGAATATTCTTCGGGTCAGTTCCTAGGCTTTCTTAGTAGTTGATTAGTGCTATGCGTCTGTCTGCGCAGGGGAATTGTTTTTTGGCTGTTGTGCGGAGTTTCTTCAAGGCTGTGTGGCTTGTTTTTCTAGTTCTTTGGTTCTTGTTGTTAATTCCCACCGAGATGATGAGGTGTGTGGCCGTCTCATTTTTCTCAGCCTTGCTCAGGACTGTTTCGGCCCATTCCAGGTTCATTCCAGAGTAGGATTCTATCTGGACTCTGTCATCTGTGATTGTCGGGATCCGAGACAGGTTGGAGTCTCCAATTATGATGATGTCTCGGTTTGGTACTAATCTCCATTTGTGTTTGTTTTCCTTATTTAAGCCTCTCCAGTGGCGTGGTTTTCTTGGTTCTGTCTCGTTGGTTTCTTCTCGTGCTGGGGCCTCCCTCTGTGTATTAGTGTCTTCGGTAGGTCCCTCTGGTATTGTCTGGTTCCCTTCACTGTTCCTCCTCTCCTGGGTTGTCCTCTGGGGTGTGTCTCTGGGTGGTGTAGTTTGCCCCCTGGTGGGATTATCCCTCTGTGGTTTGGGTGTGTTTCTTGGGTTCTGTTCTGTTCTGTTAGTGACCTTCTGTTTCCTTTGGTTCCAACATTCTTACCACTGGCTTATTTCTCCATCAAACTTTTGTGGTGTGTGCCCAGTATCTCATAATAACACTATCCTGGATCCTGTACGTCTGTCTTCACTTAAGCCCTATTTATTTGATTTACTGGCTGGCTGACTGACTGCTGACTATGAGATTCAATTCAAAGAGGCCTCGCAGGTAGTTTGTGGTACTACCTGTGTAGGCCCTATAAAGAGAAGATGCATTCGCCATCTGTTTTGAATAAGAGGTGTCATGTTTTGCAATTAATTAAACTTACATAAACTATTTATGTTATTAAGGCTTTGTGAGTTCTATTTTAAATAAAGTATAGTTTTGGACCATGACGGAGGCGCGCCGACTCAGTAGACCTTGAGGCCAAGGAGTCGCGCCCGAGCGCCTCCAGGCGCGAGTGCCCGCGACGACCGGCCGATGGTCTGCTAGTCGACTCAGCGCCGTCCGAGTTATGTGTAATCCACACACTTGGCAAGTAATCAGATAAACACAATTTCTGGTGTTGTATGTGATGTTCTGTCTTAGGCTAATTATATTTTTGTTTGTCCTGTTTTTAACAGTTTGTTTTGGGCTAAAGTAGTTAGGCCTTGTCCTTGTTATCTGGTTCCATGGTTTCAATTTGCTGTGGACCAAGTAGTCTTTTAGGTTTTTGTTTTTCCTGTAGGCCGAGATTATGTTGAAGTCCTGTAAGAGGTCCCCTCCCCTGTTTTCAAAATTTCTTTTGATGGCTCTGTTTGCCAATAAACTTTGGCTAGACTGACTGACTGACTGACTGACTGACTGACTGACTGGCTGGCTGGCTGACTGACTGACTGACTGACTGACTGACTGACTGACTGGCTGGCTGGCTGGCTGGCTGACAGTTTTTGCCTGTAATGACAGGCCCAAAATAGGGACATCAGGTTAAAAGATGGTAATAACATATTGGATGACTCCATCTATCCATGGTGCCCAGCAGGGGGGGCTGTTGCCCTTCAAATATAACATGCTCTGTTTGTTGCTTTGGTCCTGTAGTCACTTATGTTATGTTTCCACATGGTGAACAAGACACATGATGTCATCAAGTCACATGATGTCATCAAGTCACATGATGTCATCATGTCAGGCCGAAAGGGATTCCTAAACCCAGTGGTAGAAGAAGTCTTCAGATTTAAAGTAGCAATTCTTCTACTCTAAACAACGTGTCACATTGTTCACCATTGCTGAGCTTGTAGATCTGCAGAGTACAAAATAAGGATTTGTTTGTTAATGTATGTTTTCTTGTATTATAATTTAAATCTGCAAAGTAACTTGTGACTAAAGCTGTCAAATAATTGTAAAAAAAAAAACATTACTTTCCACAACTGTCAAAACCTTCCATAACCTCCCTCCACTGATCACATGACTCTGATAACATGTGATATTATGACCCAGAGATGCTAAAGTGTCCGGGGCGCAACATACCAAAGCCTATACCAAAGCCAAAGCCGCTTACCAAAGCCGCTTGTGCCATAACCATGCCCCGCTTCTGTGACGAACAAGGAACTGCCTCTCATCTACCAAAGGGGGGGGCGTTGTCACATTCTAATACAGCCCAAAACCCTGTGCACTGGTCTGGTGACGTGCTTCACTGAGCATTGGACCGCGACAGAGGTGCGCAGTCTCTTCGCAACTTCGCAACTTCGTGCAGAACTTCGCAACTTCGCAACGTTCGGCACGGCAACTTGCTCGCTTTAGCTCGCTCTGTGGTGCCTCTCGTGGCTCAAGTTCGCTTGAGCCTTCTCAGCACCATCCAAGTTATTTTATAGAAACAATCGTAAATCCTGTTTCGGGGCCAGCGTTTGCCCCAACTGCCACTCAAAGTGGCTACTGGCCAATCACAGCGCGTCCTTGAACAAGTGGTATAGGCTTTGGGATCACACGTCCGGGGCAGGGATTGTTGTGAGGACAGGGAGGAAGTGGACAGCAGGCCGAGGCAGTACAGCATGCAGAAACTCTATACTGAAGCACAATAAGGCCGTCCTTGGAACTGTGGTACAAGGCAATGCGATGAGTGTGGACTAGTCAACACCAGCTCTGGACTCCTGAATCGCTGCCCTCCACACCCTCCTGTCTAGCATCAGGGTCTTGAGCTCTGCATTGTTGTTAGCCACAGTGTAGCTACACATAGGCATTTTGAGCTTGTCGATCAGCTACTTTTACAATTTTGTAATTCTTTGAGGCCACAAGACAACCGATCATGCATGGAGCTAACACTGCCCTGTGGGAGGAGAGGATGGAGGAGTCTCAAGAAAGAAAGAAAGAAAGAGGGAGAAGTACCAAGAGCTGGTGGAGGATTGTCGGAGGAACGGGTGGAGGACCAGGTGTATATGCCAGTGGAGGTGGGCAGTCGAGAATTCGGCAGTCACTCCCTGAGCAAAGCCTATACGGTACACCGGGCATAACAGGTGGCAACCCAAGAAGAGCCATAGGCAACACACGGGGAGGCAGCAGAAAAGGCCTCCAGATGGCTCTGGTTGAAGAGGGGAGAGCAGTGAGGGCAGTAGAATGCCACTTGGACACATGGCCGGGGTCTGATCAGCCTCAGTCGGGTCGCCTGGAGGAGGGTGTCTGACTGTTGTAAGACCCGAAACACCCAGTGACTCCAGGAAACAACGCTGACGATGTGTCCAAGGTTGTGCATCAGAAGATGTTTCTGTAAACTGATTATAATGTTTCCTTCGTTGCAGCATTCCCCATACGAACACGCACGCACGCACACACACACACGCGCGCACACACACACACACACACACACACACACACACACACACACACACACACACACACACACACACACACACACACACACACACACACACACACACACACACACACACACACACAGAGAGGGAAAGTGCAAATTTGTGGGCAAAGAGGTGCATGCAGAGGTACATAGTCACATAAATCTAGTCATGTGACTATTTTGTGTGTGTGTGTGTGTGTGTGTGTGTGTGTGTGTGTGTGTGTGTGTGTGTGTGTGTGTGTGTGTGTGTGTGTGTGTGTGTGTGTGTGTGTAGGGTTTGTTTAGAGCAGTGGTTCTCAAACTTTTTAGAACCACTGTTCTGGGGGTCCCTAAATGATTTAGGGGGGTCCCCAGATGATTAGCTTAATGTGCAACATTGTTTTCTCACTCAACAGTAAACAAACCAACTAGATACAGTATAAGCATATAGGGTATCTGCACATTTCTAAAGTGGACATTTAAGGACTTATAATACCTTTTTAATAGCTCTAAAATGAAAATAGAAAAATAAATTACTGCCGGAAGCAGCGCTCAACAAACAATATAATAAAGAATTGCCAAACATTGGCCAGATTGTCAAATATAAAATAAGAAAAGGCAACAAAAATGTGTGAAAATAGCTGTGAGCTTGTAGATCTGCTATTATTCAGAGTCGCACCCTGAAAGATTTCTGAGAACCACTGGTTTAGAGCACTGGTTCTCAACGTGGGGTCTGGGGACCACCAGGGGTCCAAATGGGCCCTTATGGGTTAGTAATGCAGAAATGCAAGCTAATGGACCTTAAGGGTCCATTTGGTTCCATTTGTACACTCTCAGAGTTCAATCAACACTTTGAAATCCTGAGTGTTAATTGATTGGGTCCCAGAGATAAAAAATAAAAGATTGCACCAACTGGGGGTCCGTGGCCTAGATGCATATCAAAGTGGGGGTCCTTCAAATTCAAAAGGTTGAGAATCACTGTTTAAAACAACAGCAGTGGTCTTGGTATCCCGATCTGAAAATTATGTTTCTGTTTTCTAAAAAGCTGGAGAGACAGGGAGACTGTATAGCAATGCTTGTAGCTATATATAGCTATCTAACACTTATTTTAACAAAACATATCACTTACCCTACCTTTAAGAATCAGAATATAGTATCGTAGTATAGTAAATAAATAGCTATTTAACACTTATTTTAACAAAACATATCACCTACCCTACCTTTAAGAATCAGAATATAGTATAGTAGTATATATAGTAAATATATAGCTATTTAAGACTTATTTTAACAAAACATATCACTTACCCTACCTTTAAAGGATCTACACCATGAAATTAAAAAAAATATTTGATATTTAATATCATATGGTGTATGTCCCTCAAACCTTTTTCAAAGGGTTTGAGCCTAAATCATCACTCAGATATACTCATCCCAAGTCAATTGTCTCTGGCTTATACAGCACTTTCAGCTGCAATACCAAAACGTCCTCTTGGGCAGGGGGGGCTACTGAGCAATTCTGTCTGGCCAGCATCAATGCAATGGCAATGCAAGTGATGTCACTTGCATTGCCATTCTGAAATGGCCTGTTCAGACACGCCCATTCTGAAAATCTCTGAAATGAGAATGAATGACTGAATGTTAAAAAAAAAAAATTTGGGGTACAAGAGACACTGGGGAGCCCAAAAATACCCCCCCCCCCAAAAAAAATGAAATTCATGGTGTGGCCCCTTTAAGAAACACAATGAATAGTAACCTATTACAACACAATGGAAAGCAGTAGCATGATATAGGACAGAGGATTATATCGATTCCGATTTGATTCCTTCATTTGTATGGGTCCCTAATTTTTACCCTACTGGTGTAACTCCTGGTTCACCCTTTACAGGTGTAAGGTTTTTCTCGTCCCACTGGGAGGAGGCCACAGGGTGGGAGGGGGGGTTATATCTCCACGCTGGCCTTGGAACGCATCGGGATCCCCCAGGAAGAAGAGGCTAATGTGGCCCCCCGGGGGAAGGGAAGTCTGGAACTTTCTGCTGGAACTGTTACCTCTGCGACCCGACTCTCTCGCCGTGTGCATGCGCAGGTGTCTGGTCAGACTACCCAACTGGGTGAAACTCTTGTCACACCGTTTACACCGGAAAGGTTTTCCCCGGTGTGGAGCCGCTGGTGTGCCTTCATTGTGATCGACGACTTGTAACTCTTGTCGCAGCATGTACAATAGTACGGTCTCTCTTCCGTGTGCACGCGCAGGTGTCTGGCCAGGCTACCCAATCGGGTGAAACTCTTGTCACAATGTTTACAGAGGAAAGGTTTTTCTCCGGTGTGGATACGCTGGTGTCCCGTCAGACCGCCTACCTGTCTGAAACTCATGCCACACTGTTTACAATGGTAAGGTTTTTCCCCGGTGTGGATACGTAGGTGTGTCTTCAGAGTGCATGACATACTGAAACTCTTGTCACACCGTTTGCAGTGGAAAGGTTTTTCTCCAGTGTGGCTACGTAGGTGTGACTTCATGCCATCAAAGTGCCTGAAACTCTTGCCACACTGTTTACAATGGTACGGTCGTTCTCTGGTGTGGACTCGCTCGTGTATCCTCAGGCTGTCCGTACGACTGAATCTCTTGTTGCACTGTGCGCATACGTGAGGTCTTTCTCCGGTGTGGACACGCTGGTGTTTGTTCAAAGTACCCGCGCGATTGAAACTCTTGCCACACCGGTCACAGTGGAAAGGTTTCTCTCCGGTGTGGTGACGCCGATGTAACCTAAGCTCACTCAAGGTGTTGAATCTCTTGTAACACTGTTCACATTGGAAAGGTTTTTCTCCAGTGTGGATACGCTCGTGCGTCACCATGTGACTTAACTGAACGAAGCTCTTGTCGCAATGTTGACAGTGGAAAAGCCCTTCTCCGGTGTGGAAGCGCTGGTGTTTTCTTAGATTACTTAACACGTTGAAACACTTGTCACACTGTTTGCAGTGGAAAGGTTTTTCTCCGGTGTGGATGCGCTGGTGGGTCTCCAGGTTATGTATCCTCTTGAAACTCTTGTCACACTGTTTACAGTTGTGGGTTTTCTTTCCTTTGTAAGTCGGCTGATGTGTCGTTCTGTCTACTGGCTGGGTTAAAGTCCTGGTAAACCTGTAAGACCTTGGTTCGTCTGTGTCTCCTTGTTTCTGTCTGGTTATTTGCTTACAGGCCTCAGAGCGGATGTGACAGTGTCTCGGCACTGGGCAGGGGACGTCGCATTTGGTAGTATTCGTATGTATTTTGGGGCTGGACGATTTAGCCGTATACATGCTCTCTCTTTCTCTCCCTTCCTCCCTCTCTCTCTATATCACTCTATGTATGAATATTTTATATTACTTGTATCTTATAGAACTTTTACTCTATCGGTAATCTACCTTCTGTGCTTCCTCTAGCGACAGAATTTCCAATCAATGAAGGTCTAACGATCGATATAGCTATCTCTCTATTTTGTCTTTTTCTGGTAGCATCACTACCTATGTAAATCCTAAATCCTAAAGCAACTAAGCTATTGAACTAATTTATTTATTTTGTTGTCTAAAGGCATCTTCACACCTTAATAGGCCGACCTGGAGCTCTGGTCTGACGCCACACACAACACAAGCCGTTGCCATGCATGCTTAACCACTTAAATCCCATTATGATTGAGCGGAGTCCCTCAGGGCTCTATGCTAGTATCTTTTCTGTTTTCTGTTATTATGGGGAAAGCTTTTAGTGAAAATAGCAGATCGTCAAGCTTTACAATGCGTCGCAGTGCGACGCATTGAAAGCTGATCCGGAAGAGGCGCTGATCCGTGAGGTACATACGGTGGACAAAATCATGCGCTTCTACACAATCCAACTTGTCGTAAGAGAAGACTACCTGGTAGATCAGCACAAGCTCGGCCAGCCCCCTCTTCCACTCATCTGACACTTCACAACTCTTAACATCTATCAGCTAAACCCACAGTTTCTCAACATCGGGTCTGGGGGCTACCAGGACCCTAACGGGTTCTGTAACTCTGAGAGTATACAAATGGAACCATTTAACTGACTGAGAATGACTGAAAAAATAGGGAATTTGATCATTGCGGCCTTCAGGCCAGGACAAAAATCCTGGTCTACAAAACAGCAGTGCCACCCACCTCGCACTTGAAGGCACTTGAGGCACATCCTCAGAGGTACCTCAAAAAATCCTCAGGATCACCTGGGAGGATAGATGCTCCAACACCATCACTGCATCATCGCACAACATCAGATCAGATGGACCGGTATGGTCGTCCGTATACCGGACTACCGCCTTTCTAAACACGTCCTATATTCCTAGCTTGTCATAGGAAAAATGTGCCCCAGGAAGTCAAAATAAAAGAGTATAAGGAAAATATTATCAATATTAATATTAATATTATTATATTATTATTATTATCGCCAAAGTGCCACATAGACCTTAACACCTAGGAAGACAGGACAACCAACAAGGAGACCTGAAGAAGACTTGTCCACGAAGGCACTGCACTGTATAATAATGACCTCCGCCATGCTGCGGAAGACAAGCGCAGCGAAAGGAGAGACTAACCTCTACCCACACTGCACCTAAGAATGCAACTCAAGGATTGTCCTTTTTGCTCACCTGAAGATCCACAAGGACCAAGAAGGACAATCTTACTTAGTGGCCACCTCTCTTTAGGTGACCTAACTGATTGAAACTCTTGTCACACTGTTCACAGTAAAATAACGGCTGATCCGAGCGTTATGCCGCGCCGGTGGCGGTAGCCAGGGTTGCCAGATCTGCTTATTATAATTTCCCCGAAAGATTGTATTTGAAAATAGCCGATCTACAAGCTCACAACGCGTCGCAACGCGTCGCATCGCATCGCGACGCGTCGTAATCTTGTAGATCTGCTATTTTCAAATAGCTGATGTATATGTTAAAGTGCTTCTTTTGGGCTGGTTTTCCTAGACCTGGTTGCTTGTTTCTCTCACAGAATCTGGCAACACTGGCGGTAGCGTCAGTGAGAATGAGAAGGCACTTGATCCTGCTATGAAGGTGGTCCCTTTAGGCAGGAGGGCAGCCGCAATGGCACTTGCTGCTGTTGCAAGTGCTACTTTGCCGTGTGCTCTGACTTTGTGGGGGATGAGACAATGTGAATGTTTTCCCAGTCCCACCACTTGGCATCAATTGCCAAGTCCCTGTTCCACACTCTCCATCGTTGTGTTGACAAAATGACTGCTCGTCATTGAGAAGGTCCTCGGTTTCAGCGATATGAGTCTGAAGCTCCGGTATGTTTGTGCTCTGTCTGGTGCTGGATGATGCGGGAAATAGTAAGCACAACGTGAAGTAGATCAGGCTCAGGGAGATCCAAGTTATGGCTCAGCGTAACGCTGTGCCTCTCAACGTTGTCCTCCAGTTCAAGCAGCACTTGACTGACAATACCTGTATCTGGCTCATTCACACGTGCTGTGTGGTTCTTGAGACGTTCCCAGAACTGCAAGTGCTCCTCCTTGAGAATAAACATGCCCAACTTCAAGCCGTTCGGATAGGCTAGAATCACGTTTCCGACCGACTCGGCTAGCCCATATATGGGCAAATCGGTTGGATCGGTGGAACTGGATCTCCATAATATGCCTATGGGCATGCCGGCGTCGAGTGCAGGATCGGCAGTTCTGGACAACAGCCTATACGAATGACTTGACGCCGGGCACCGCACACCCTTGGGCAGTGTTGCAATGCTGAATTGGAGCGTGGTTGCACTGTTAATGACGTGACGTACACTACAGGTCACACAATGGACAATTGATATGCATCTAGGCTCATTGTTAATCCACCTGGTGTGAGTCGGGAGCCTTTGTAAACTTTGTTGAGGTGTGAATTTAAAGAGGTGGTGCCATGGTTTTGCACTTTTTCTGGTTTTCATGTGTCTATGAGGTTGATAGAACTTCATTAAGCCCCCTGGTGGTGTTTTTATGGTGTTTTATGTCTTCTCTGACTATTTTGAGTTTATTCCTGGAGGCTGAAACCTTGAGGGTCAAACGTGCCAATAGAAAAACAGCACTTTAATGACACAGTCAAATGATACCCTCCCCCTCATTATCATAACACAACAGGTGTGGGCATGAGGAGGAGGAGGGACTAGGACAGGTGGGTGGTGCTAAGGTGGTGGAGGAGGTGCTAAGGTGAGAACCAGGTATACTTAATGAACGGGAGGTGTGTCCACATAAAAACATAATTTTAACACTTTCTGTACACTTTTTTGAAAAAAATCTTCCTCCTAGTATAACCATAATACCTGATGATTGTGTTTTAGGGGGGGAAAAATCACTGGAAAAAAACCCGGCACCCCGTCTTTAAAGTTGTTTTAAATCTATGCGTGTGCCTGCGCATGCTCCTGGTCAAATAGGTTCCTGCACGGCGTGCAAGGCCGTCCCATGAGCAATGCAACCCTGCCCTCGGGTCCTCGCCAATGCGCACGCCAAGTTTGAAGTTGGTCGTTCCCATACGTACAGTATATGGTCATGCACGCATATGGGCGTATTGTTTGGATCAGCGGTTCTGGACAACCGCCTATCAGAACACGACCAACTCAATACCGGGCACGGCACTCCCTCGGGTCGTCGGTTACGTGAGCACCACGTTTCAAGTCAGTCGTTCGGACGGTTCTCGAGATGTGTGAACTACAGACAGACAGACAGACAGACAGACAGACTAGGCGGGTGCAGTTATGAAAAAAAAGCACCTTACCCAAAACAAATTGCAACAAAACGTTTTTCAACAGTTTTTTGTAGTATTAGGTGTCCTTAACTCTTTGACTGCGGACGACGCGATAACGCGTCAAGTGCTACTTTGTCCAGTTGGCCGTCGACGCGCTCGACGCGCTCGACGCGCTGGACGCGCGTTCATTGTTTAATCTCTGATTGCGCTATGCTGCTTAATATTCAATGTTATTCTCGAGTTCCACTTACTTCACGGACATCTGCATCCGGTTTCATGACCTGGATTCCGTTTCCGGTTTTTGATTCTTTTCCCCAGTCATTTTCGTCCAAAATAGGTAAATAAACGGTCTTTCACACGGTATGACGGACAAACGGACAGTTTCTCTTCTATAATCTATGGTCTGGGTGACGATCAGTCATCGCCGTCGTATATCACAACGTAATTTTCGCCGATCAAAACAATGGGGGGGACGTCACATCCGTTTTCATGTTTTTCCTTGTCTAATCTATGAAGAAGGGTGAGAGAGACCCAACGACATGATCAAAGCTGTCATGTGCTGCGCTCTAGTGGCGGATTTGTGCTGGGTCTTTACATTATGTGTCCTTAAATTATTTTCATGAGAAAAATTCAAAATATAAAAATAAAAAAACACGAAAATTGCTGGCACTGGGGGAGTACTTTATGAAAATACTCTGGCAGTCAAAGAGTTAATAACATACTAAAAGTTTACCAAAGTTTGATCACTGGAAAGGTGTTATTTTCAAGATGGCGTCCAAAATGCCCAAAAAAATCTTTAAAATAACCTAACTCCTTCATTATTTATCCTAGACAAGTACTTTTTGTGTCTAACCCTATGTTTTGGGGGCATAGAAATCCACAGGACTTGTCCAAATTGCAGAGATACATTTAGATAATTGTGAAATCCAATATTTTATTTTTGACTCTATTAAAACCCTCTGAAATGTTCACCCGTTTCAACTAATTATATTTGTTTTACTGGAACAAGGCTTCAAGATATCCTCAAAACACAACAAAACAATAGTCACAATTTTCAGTCATTCAGAAGGTGATAGAGAAAGAGAATATTGTCAGTTGATATAGTATTGCTTGCAATATTGAAACATTTTGGATAGCTCTGTGGATCAAATGTGAATCAAACTGTCATCTTGTAGACAAAAAAATTGAAAAACTTTTTTAACACATTAGGAAGGCAATCAGTGTGAGTGTGTAAAGAGGGGTGGCTACGGAGGTTAGTGCAGAGGTGCCAGAACCCATTTCTCTACTGGGTGCCTAGGCAGAGGGGAGTATGAGGGTGGTGTTGTGTGAGGAGGTAAAATGGGGTCTGGTGTAGAGTTTAGTGGGCCTAGGGTTCCCCTCAGGTGGGTACTAGGGAGTGGGGGTCACTGGATTGCTCCCTGGGCACTTGGAGCACAGAAGAGCAAAGTTATAGGAGCCAAGGAGACCCTGAGCTTCTCCTCTCCCCCATGTCCGAGGTGCAAACCCTTCAACAGTTGGCTCAGACATGTCCCATTAAAGCTATAGTGGGCACTTGGGAGCTCAGGACGAGTGCTCATAGGCAGCTAAAGAGAATGGGGCTTGTCAGCCCCTGATGCACGATGTGCATCGCGATAGCCAAATTCCAATTTTCAAGTGTCCATCCTCAAGTCCTCCACTCCCGCCTAAGCTCTGCCTCCGAGCGAGGAGGCGAGGAGGCAAGGAGCGTCATTTTGAAGTAACAGCAATTATGACGTGTCACACAGTTGGATTGCTGGACTATTCCAGAGCTCTGAGGGTTGTCATGTGGAGGAGGAGAAATTATACGCCACGCATTTCAACGAAGACAGTTCCCCAAACGATACATGAAAGATACACTTGTATCTTGCCAGATTTCACTCCAAATGGCACTCTGTCCTCACGCTGGAGGACAGAGTGAGGAGGAGGCAGAAATTAAGCTTATGCGTTAGGCTGAGAGGAGTATCCCTATGTCGCCTGGCTCACTGGATAGTCCCACTGGACCCAAGTGGACCTCCATGCTAGCTCCTATGCCCGAGATGGGCACTTGTGAGTGGGCATAGTTAGTGAGGAGGGACCCCCCCCATAGTTGTGGTTGTAAGACCTCCACGTGACATGTCCACACATGACTGTGTGTCAGGCAGTCAGGGGTGTCCCTATGTCTGACTGGCTCACAGGAGAGTCTGTGTCTGGTTGGTGGCTGACCATTAATATTCCCAGGGGCCCCCAGTGACTTATCATTATGGCTCAGAGCGTCCTCTCCCCTCAAATCAATTTTTAAAGATAAAATTATCCAGAAAAAAAACATTTTAAAAAAATATCAAAGTTCAAGGTTATTGCCAGCAGTACCAATCACAAAATAAAAGACATGTGAAATTAATTTTGCACTAAAACCCTACACAACTACTACAATCTCAGGAATAAGATGTCTGTGACAAGCAAATCTGAACCCTATCCGACCACACTCCTCTACCACCCCTACCCAAGACAGTAGACACTAAATGTTGTGATAGCTCTGTGCTGACTTACAATGTTTACAAATGTCACAGTACCACCCAGTAATAATGAATTTATTCCTTTTTGGTATGAAAAAAAATCTCCTGAAAGCTTCAACAGAATGTGAATTACCAATTCACCAATCCTGGGCATTATGTAGAAAAGGGAGAAATGTCAAATTACATTGTTATATATATATATATATATATATATATATATATATATATATATATATATATATATATATATGCTGTGCTTATAACCATGATTATAACCAATTCCTTTATAATTGAACTTGTAATCACTTGACTATAATTTATATATGCTAATTAGATTTCAAGATTACCAAAACATGGGGTTAGGCACCAACATTACTTGTCTAGGATGAATAATGAAGGAGTAATGGTCTTTTTAAGGAACTGGCGGCGGCCATCTTGAAAATGTTACCTTTCTAGTGGTCCGATTTTGGTAAACTTTTGATATGTTATTAAGTACACCTAATACTACAATAATCCATTGAAAAACCTTTTGTTGCAATTTGTTTTGGGTCAAACCATAACTGCACCCGCCTAGACAGACCTCTCGCACATTTATTGTAAGACTAGACCTGCGCCTGTCAGGCGCTGGCCTACTCGGGAACAATGCTAGTTGGGAATGATGCAAATAGATAATGCATGCCCCACCCTGTTATGCATACCCGTTATACCCGTTGTCAGAGTACCCATTGCAACCGTCTGTCTGTGTTCCTTCTGTGCCGATGTATGGAGATCTCTGTATATGTCTGTCTGCCTGTGTCCCTTTTATCTTTTATGCCCATGGAGATCTCTGATGTTATCAATATATGGGCATGGGGGGGGATGATCGCCGGTGGAGAATTTGTGGAGAATGTCTGAAGTGTGCAAACCGACTGTGAAAAGTGGACTAGCTAATCAAATGACAGGTGTGGGGAATTCGACAGGTGAGGGGAATTTGGTTCATTTGGGCCACCGCCAGAGCCTTTTTTGGTGGTTTAAGACCACTGACTCGATGCCGGGCACTGCAGTCCCTGGGTCGAATTTGAGTTGTTGAGTCGGTTCTCAAGATGCGTGGATTACAGACGTACATACGTACGTATGTGTACACGTACAGAGATTCCCTGCATTTATTGTAAGGTATGGATTAGTCTCTGGGGCAACATTCAACAAGGTCAGACAAATAGCAAAAATAGCTGATCTACAAGCATCGTTGTGTGCAATTTTTTTGCTACTTTTGAAGTTTTGACGACCTAAAACTAAGGACATTTTAGTTTGCTTTAATTAGTTTTGTAAATACACAAAATAATTTCAGTTAGTTTTTTTGTTCTTTTGTTTAGCCTAATTTTTTCTTTTTTCAGTTAACTAAAACGTTATTTTTTTCCCAATTCTAGTTTTAGTTGTTTCATTTAGTTGTAGTCAACTATAATAACCCTGGTTGGTTCTGGTGCAATACCCTAGGGCCCAACCTGTGAGGCCGCCTGGTCCGTCAACAGAGCCAGGTCCCTGGAGCGCAGGCTTGGAAGCAACCTGGCAACCCAGGTGCAAAAACAAGCTAAATGGAGCTGGGACACATAACAGAGCCCCAGCAGTCTTCATTAAGCTGCTCTACAATGTGATAACATTAATCCTAAACTTACTTAAGGCTATAAGTGTCTGCACTATTCTCTGGATAAAGTAACATAGACCTTTATTGTTCCCTGTGGGGAGATAGGTGTTGTAGCAGCAACAGCGTCAAGCGTGAATATAGGCACAGGTACTGGTAAGAGTAGAGAGTTAAGAATAAGATTATTATTATTGTTGTATTAATTAAATAGACTTAGAGTTTGACACTATGACATCTGCACCGGGTCTGACTTAGTTAAAGGCGCAAGTGAGATGTTTTGGTTAAAACAAAACTGTTTTTTGTTGTTTTGTTTTTGTTAAAAAGTTACAGTAGTAACTCAAGTAAATCATGTAGTAATCCTGGTCACTATACTGCCGCCCCCATGACAGCCGGGGCGCCTGATGGAGGGGAAGGGAACTGGTTGGAGTAACATGTTCCTTCCACGCGCTACGTCCTACCGGGGAAACTCCCTCCTGTCAGGTGACAAGAAGGCCAGTTGGCTCTTATGCATTGAAGGAGGAATGAGCTCGGCCCTGGCCTCCCTAGGCTGTGAGGGTGTAGCGCCCAGGAACACTTATAAATTGGCACCGGGTGAAAAAAGGGTTACAAAAATCGTGGGATAAAAAATAAATAAATAAAAAAAGCTCAATATTCTGATAGAAACCATTGCTAGAGTGTTAGTTCTGCAGGGGTCTCTCCAGCTCTTTAGTAAACATAAATTAAATGTTCAGGTGGGTCACCAATTTCAGCAAATCAGGAAAGAGAACCATTTAGGCTATCGGCTTAAATTGTATATTGCTCCAAGTCATTTATTTTCTTCATGTGTTTATCCTCTGTTCTGTTTGAGTTCTCTCTCCTGATTGGATGACATTGGTATCCTGAAAATGTATCATTCATCCATCCCCGTCAGGCCGGAACGGCAAAAGGCGAGGGATTATGTTTTCACTCCTGTAAGTCTGTTTCTCCGTCGGTCTGTCAGTCTGTGAACAGCTAAGCGACTGCTGGACCGATTGGAGGGAAACTTTGCAACGCCAAGGAAGAAGCAATTTTTGCTATTAAACACACAAAAAATATATATTACTCCTACAGATTTTGACCCTCCACATTATCCCTGTAGTCATGTGATCAAGGCCTATTCGTCAGATATTTCATATTCCATTCCGATTGGCTACAATTGGCCACAAATATTGAACAGAGCTTCCGATTGCAGTGAAACCTTCCATGCACATTCCCACTATAGGTCAAGGAAGAAATACCAGCATAAATGTTTCAAATTTGGCCTCATCGGCGCTGTAACAGGAAGCCCTGGGTAGGCAACCCTGCCTGGCGCGGATCTGCGCTCCGAGGAGCACACTTTTCTAGTATGTTATTTAAAGAGCTATAGAGACAGGGAGACCCCTGTTACTGAACAAACACTCTATAGCTGTATGACTATCACAACATAGAGCTATTTAACACTTATTCTAACAACAACAATATAGAACATTTTCACCCCAGAGAATAAAGATAGGGCTATATTGTTTTTCTTTCTCAATGCCACAGCACTTATTGTCAGTGGTGGAAGAAGTACTAATTTATTTTTTTACTTGAGTAAAAGTATCAATACCACAATGTAGACATATTCCTTTACAAGTAAAAGTCTGGTATTCAGAATTTACTTTAATAAAAGTACAAAAGTATTGACCTCAAAGTAGATCACACAATGTAAGAACAATGTAGATCGGCTAGTTTCAAATAGCTCGAAATATGTAGAGAGATTAAGTGGTTAATGTATGTTTAGTAATACAAATCTAAATCTAAAAAGTAACTAGTAACTAAAGTTTTCAAATAATTCTAGTGGAGTAGCCTAAATGTAATTTGTCTCTGAGATGTAGTGGAGTAGAAGTAAAAGTACCGAACATTGAAAATACTCCAGTAAAGTAAAAGTACCTCAAAATCATACGTAGACCAGTACTTGAGTAAATGTAATTAGTTACTTTACACCACTGCTTGTAGTGGCTGTTAGGGGGCGGGGTATCAGGGTGGGATGGTGGCGATCGAGTGCCAAGCAGGCAAGCAGCACCCAGCTGAATGTATGCGTGGATGGGAGCCAGTGTGTGCATGCAATGCATGGTTCTCTATATCCACTCCATACCATCCATCCATATATATAGCCTACATCCACCCAGCTGTGTGCGTGGTCTGTGCATGGTGGTGGCGTGCGTGGGGCGACACCACGCATAGTAGGGAGCTGTTCTGCGTGGCGTGAAACTGCAGCATCAACTTTAACACGGGAGGAGATGAGGAGGAGATGAGGCGGAGGAGAGAGAGAGCATCACTGGGACCAACTGATCGACGGCTTTTAACGGCACAGATCACCTCAGAACAGCGGCATACAGGCCACACAGCCACCGCTATACCTATATAGGCCCTGTACGGCGCTGATGACTGGTAAGGCATGGATTTCATATTCCATATTTGAGAAGCAGATCAGGTTTAAATTCTAGATCATGATCCTGCTGATCATCATTTTAGAATACACCTCTGCTTCTGTGTAGCCTAGATATGTCTATGATAATAAGCAATATATGTTTTTTTGTTGTTGAAGTGTTGAATTCTAAATGATGATGCTGCTGATCATCGTTTAGAATAAACCTCTGGCTTAGATATGTCGCCGGTTATAACGGAATTCATTCCGATCAGGTTAATGCACACAGTGTCAGTGGTGTTATTGTTGAGACTAATATGAATCTTTCAGATGATTTGGGCTGGCCTATTAGGCTACTGTTCTGATTTAGAGTAAACCTCTGTTTCATGTAGGCTTATTATTATGTCGCCGGCCGCCGGGAGACGCCGATAATAACCTGAATTCATATGTCCCTATATTCCTTCATGTTAACACGCGATTGTCATGATGTGTTATCGTTGAAACATGTAGCATTAATCTTTCAGCTTATTTGGGCTGGCCTGTTGTGGCTATATTCGGCTATTCGCTGGGTGTCTGTCTACAGAGACGATGTTTGCTTTCGTTTCGGGACAGTGTAACTGCTGCTGCGCGCAGATCTGAAATAATGGTGAAACATGGAATACCAAAACGCTCGCCCCAAATCACAGTCACCCCGGGTCAGAATCCGGCGACCTCGGAACGGTCGCCACCTGGTATTCCTAAACGTAACCTCAGTAAACTATGTCTAAAAACCTAACCGTATTCCTTACCTTAACCTCAGTAAAACTATGCCTAAACCTAAGCTTATTCCTAACCTTAACCTTAGTATAACTATGCATAACGCTAAACTTATTTCTAACCTTTTCCTCAGTAAAACAAATACAAGAATACAAGAATCACTGGGGGACTGAGAGCTCCATGGGAAAAAAATGGGGGCAGTCGTGTTTTAGGGCGAGGGTTCCGGTTATCGAAACGATGTAGCGTGCGTATAATGTGGTTTCTAGCCTAAGCATTACATCAGAGCAGCAGATGTCGAGGCGATCTACAAGTGTAGTATACTATAGCCTATGGGGTCTAACTGTTGTTCTCCGAGTAGATCTGGACTCCCGGCTGGCTTCCATCTATGCTCTGATCCAGCGTAACAATTTAATGAATAACGGTTCCGTTTCGGGTCGGATCGTATCGGCAGCAGGCATTATGCAGCCTGATGATATGGCCATGTGTGTGTGTGTGTGTGTGTGTGTGTGTGTGTGTGTGTGTGTGTGTTGGTCAGTCAAATTTCTACAATTTGTGTGTGTTATTGTTGCTTATATAGGAGTCCCACTCCCGCATATCGTGTCCAGTTTGAGGGGATCTTAATATATATATTTTTTATTACATTTTCGTTTCAGATTTTTTTTTAAAATGGGTATTTTTTCCCCAAAAATACCGTGTCCATCCCTGAATAATGTTTTTTTTGTTTTTTTAAATCCCTCCCCAGAAATGTGTTATTATTTCTCTCAGTTGCTTCACTCACACATCGTATTTTTCCAGAGCCATATTATATTATGTCGCTATAATAGGCTATAAATTGAGATTAGGTTCGTCGTTTGGACTGTTTTGATAAGGATCCATGCAGCAGCCTGCAACGTTATTATGAATGATATCAACGCTACAACAACGATCCCACGATGCTCGGAAACGTGACGATCAGGTCTGCCTATTATAGCCTGCGAGGGATTCATTCAAGGTGACATCATTGCATGTATGAGCGAAAGTGCCTGTTTTTTTTTGGGGCGTATATTTTTCCATCCGACCGCATAGGATCAAATCACCTATGAAACCATATGATGATGATGATGATGATGAATGATCAAATGACACCGCCGAGCTTTTAATTGTGGCTTGATTTTACTTGGCCGTATCACGGTGGCGGTAGCCAAGACTCGCCCCAAAACACGCTCGCCCCCATTTTTTTGCGGACTGCTCGGTACTTGTATTCTTGTATTTGTTTTACTGAGGATAAGGTTAGAAACAAGTGTAGGGTTAGGCATAGTTTTACTGAGGTTATGTTTAGGAATAAGGTTAGGTTTAGGCATAGTTTTACTCAGGTTAAATTTAGGAATAAGGTTAGGTTTAGGCATAGTTTTACTGAGGTTACGTTTAGGAATAAGGTTAGGTTTAGGCATAGTTTTACTGAGGTTACGTCTAGGAATAAGGTTAGGTTTAGGCATAATTGTACTGAAGTTGCCCCGGGGCGTCTGTGTTTTGGGGCGACCGTTGCAGGTCAGTGGATTATATTAGATAGGCTATTATTTGTGGCCATATTTCCCCAATGGGACAAGCAGATACACAAAAGAATAGCCTACACTCACCCCCTTCCCCACTCTCATCAGTCGTATTCGATCAACCGCGACTCAATAAATAAATAAATGAGATATCATGTCATTTTTAATTGCCTATACAGTCATGTTGTTATGAGGATGCTGTGATATGGGGCATGCATCACTGACACCTCGAAGATCATTTCTGACTCCACCCTAAAAAAAAACTAAAATAATAACAATAATAATAACTAATTATTATTCATGTATAACTAATAATAATACATGATAACATAATAATAATGTTATTTTTTGATGCATGGGTGCATCATGACATGTAAATGACATATCTGCCATATTGTAATGACAGCCAATGAGCAGCTGGAGCCTGAGAGATCTCTTTTGCTTCTTCTTCTTCTTCTTCTTCTTCTTCTTCTTCTTCTTCTTCTTCTTCTTCTTCTTCTGTGGGTGTAATGAGGACAGTTGTTGGGTGAGAGGGCATTTGAGGACAGACGGCTCCTGGATGCGAGATCCACTTCTTTGTAGCAACAAGAGATTGAGCTTGAACTTGAAGGGATGTTTGTCTGTTCAAATCACTGGTGGATGTAGCCTAGTATACTCAACCCCAGTAATTGAGTATAGATACTCCTGGTCAAATAGCCTATTTATGTTGAAAATGTCTCTGTTAAATTTGCACTTGAGTTAAAGTATACTGGAGTAGCCTACTTGCTTTTCAAGTATTCAAGAGTACACGTTTTAAAACCTATACTTATTACATACATATTTATATTTTTTTCATCAAAAGTACACATTTAAGTAGGCTACATTTAATATCAATGCATTGCTGTATGAACATTCCCGGAGTGTGATGCGAGGTTAGACTTTGTTGTTGTTGTTGGTTTGGCATTGAGACTATACGGGGGGGGGGGCATCCACACCCCCGTATCCCCACACCCCCACAGCCCCGCACCCACACCCCATCGTTAATCACAATTATTTGTGTAACAATAATCGTCAAGTAAAAATAGCTGTTGTCATTGTTGTTGTTCTTGGATAGTGTTGTTATCAGTGGAACGTTGGCCCTATGCAACCTCTAAGATGACACACACACACACACACACACACACACACACACACACACACACACACACACACACACACACACACACACACACACACACACACACACACACACACACACACACACACACACACACACACACACACCTTCAGGACCACGTTGACTCATCTTAATTGAATCAGTTTGTTCGGCCCATGTCAACAAACATTTCAACCCAGTGCAATTCGTTAAAGGAGTACTTCACCCATTTTCAACCTTATCTTTATAGATTTGGTCCTCACTAATGCTCATTATAGATGGCACTATTCTGTTTACTCACTCTGCGTCTCATTGATGGGCTGCGGACAGTTCAGAAACCTGCCTACCTGTGACATCATCGATGGGGATTCCAAGCTAATAGAAACAGCCTTTTCCTGGAAAGTTAGCATGATGAAATAGAAGCCACTGTTGCATAAATAAAATCAATGGTAAGCTCATGTATACAAAATGACACTGTTGCTTTAGCATCTTGGAATAAATTGGTGAATTTGAGATTAGTCAATTTGTGTGTGTGTGTGTGTGTGTGTGTGTGTCTGTGTGTGTGTGTGTGTGTGTGTGTGTGTGTGTGTGTGTGTGTGTGTGTGTGTGTGTGTGTGTGTATGTGTGTGTGTGTATGTGTGTGTGTGTGTGTGTGTGTGTGTGTGTGTGTGTGTGTGTGTGCGTGCGTGCGTGCGTGCGTGCGTGGTGGAGAGGTCCTTGACCGGGTTCCAGGGGGTCCCCAGCTAAAGTATTAATAGTTAGGAAACAAATGGACCCATATGGGTCTTTAAAATAACTAGAGTTAAATTAACAATGAGGATTTTACAGTGTTCTATCAGGAATATCGATTCCCCATTTCAGTTCATTAATGGGAAAAAAAAGGAGGTAAAATATTTAGATAATACAAATATTTTCATTCTTTTGAGCGATAACTAAAGTAAATAATATTTACTATTACTAGTACCTGAGATAGAGCCAATGCTGAAACATTTTGCCTTTTAAATACTATAGTGTTTAAATGAGCCAAACACAATTGTCACTGTTAACTAATGTTGCATCAGTAATTGTCAAGTTTACTGAATAGTAACCTCTCATACATTTTATTCCAACAAGTAAGACGCGCGAACGCTGGAAGCGAACAACAAAATGGAAAGCAGTAGCAGTTAAAGCTTTTTGTCCACTTTAATAATAATTGGAAACTGCTGCACCATTAAATGATTATGATTTGAATCAAATACCCCAAAAATTGTGCATTCGGTTCCCACTTGGAACCTAATTTCGATACCCAACCCTATCATCGCTATCGTGATCATTCTCGCTCAAAGCAAGTGCAGCTGAAATCCCACTCCAGCTTGACGTGACGTGAATCAAGTTAAAATTAACCTTCGTTGACCCCCTGAGGTGGGCGGCAATTTGGGAGCATAAGGGCCGTGTTGTGACACAGATAGATAGGCCCCGAGCCCGAACGCCTTGGCTTTCACTCTGTTTGCTGTCGGATCCAGAATGGTGTGTGGTTTCTCCAGTGGAGGGTCTACTCCGACTCCGGTACTCGAGTCAATGTATAAATACTCCTGGTCAAATATTACTCGACTACAGTGGTGGAAAGTAACTAAGTACATGTACTAAAGTACTGTACTTAAGTACAATTTTGTGGTATTTGTAACTTTACTTGAGTATTTCTAATTTCCAATACTTTTACTTCTACTCCATTACATCTCAGAGGGAAAATATTGTACTTTTACTCCACCACAATTGTTTGAATACTTTAGTTACTAGTTACTTTGCAGCTCTATTAATTACTATATTATAAAACATACTTTAACCACTTTAGGCCTATTTTATACTTGAAAATAGCCGAACTACAAGCTCACAACGTGTCGCATCTTGACGCGTTGTGAGCTTGTAGATCTGCTATTTTCAAACATTTTAGTACTTTTATTTTTGGTACTTTAAGTATATTTTGATGGCAATACTTTTGTACTTTTACTCAAGTAACATTTTGAACACAGGCCTTTGACTTGTAACAGAGTAGTTTTATCTCGTGGTATTGTTACTTTTACTTGAATAAAATATCCGAGTACTTTTTCCACCACTGCTCCACTACAAGTGAAAGTGGCTCAGTCAAATTTGTACACGAGTACTTGCTTTAAAAAAAATACTTAGGTATTACAAATGGCAAAGTACATTTGTTTTGCACCACTGGTCTCTCTCACGGGGCAATCCTCTCCTCAGAACACATCTAGTGGTGGTAGGGTAAACATTTACGCAGCACGGCAAAGTCTCACAGAGTGTCCTGAACTCCCGTGGCATGCTGTTGCGTTAAGCTGCTGTCGGGCAGAAACCTTGTACCTCCATATTTCAACGACATGGTCAGACAAAAGTACCAAAAATGATCCGATCTACAAGTTCACAACTTGTTGCATCGCAACGCGGTGTGACCTTGTAGATCGGATATTTAAAGGGATAGTTCAGTTTTTTTTTTAAAGTGGAAGTGAAAGTGGTTAAGTGTGCCTGTGGGTTCCATGAATATGGAACCAATGAAAAGTAGTAACAAGATCTTGTGACTAAATAATAACTACATTGGATCCATTGGAACACAGGTCTCCCCTCGAAAATAAATTTCCTGTAAAGTCACACTATTCGGACATACAGGGTTTCCGCCCGACAGCAACGATTATGAAATGGCATGCGCTCTCATAGCCCTGTTGGCCCAGTCAAAGGTACTCTCTGTTCAGTCCAGCCGGAGAGGAGGACAACACTGATATTCATGCAGCTGGACGCATATACGGACAACCAAGGCCGTTCCTCGAGTGTCACTCATTCCACATAGTCTCACTCTCAAGCGTGCGGCAAGGAAGCTCCGCTAGGATTCGAGGCTAAATAGGAAGTCGTTATCTGCATGCAGTTCTAATCAATGGCCCAGCAGATGTCGCTATATCCCAGTGGTGTAAAGTAACTAAGTACATTTACTTAAGTACTGTACAACTTTGAGGTATTTTTTACTTTAGTGGAGCATTTCCAAATTTCTATACTTTTACTTTTACTCCACTACAAATGTTTGAAAACTTTAGTTACTAGTTACTTTTTACATTTAGATTTGTATCACTAAACATACATTAACCACTTAAGCGCTCTATATGTTTCGGCTATTTGAAAATAGCCAATCTACAAGCTCACAATGCGTCACAGCTTGTAGATCGGCTATTTAATTTTTTTAATACATTTTGAAAACTTGAAATGGGTCATTCTGCATAATGAATACTTTTTACTTTTGGTACTTTAAAGTACATTTTCATACCAATACTTTTTGTACTTTTCCTCAAGAAAAAGTGGCTTCAAAACGGATCTGTAGAAACCAATGGGTCACCAGGACATTCCCAAACGGCAGAGGGTTTGACGTGACGGTAGCCCCTGTCATGTCATTTTACAAGGTCCTGATAACCCTGCCCACACTGGAATGCCCTTGAGCCACAAGAGAAACTGCAGAGTGAGCCGCAGGCCAGTCGCCCTGCGAAGTCGCCCTGCGAAGTCCGCTTCAGTGTTCCCCAGGCAATGGGTCGGGACCCATTTTCTTTTTTTTTAAAGATATTTTTTGGGGCTTTTTCTGCCTATATTTGATAGAATACAGTAGACTGACAGGAAATGGGGAGAGCGAGATGGGGAGTGACACGCAGCAAAGGTCGTTGGAAATGGGATTCGAACCCGCGTCACGCTGTCAGGCTGCATCAGCAGCCTAGGTGCCCAGACCGATACGCTAGCCTCCCGGGCCTCGGAACCCATTTTCGTGTCACGCAACCATTTTATGGGTCGTTAGTAAATCTATATATTTTTCTTGCGTTTCCCCATTTTTTTCATTTCATGAGACCCCCCCCCCCAGAAGAAATTAAAATCCAAAAGGTTGAGAATCACTGGGGTGCAGTCACCTGCTCTGGGTCAATGCCAGTACAGTCAACAGACAGCAGTCAACAATATGGTTGCAGTTATATAATGTAATAGCCCATATTCTGCCCAATGCGATTTATCATTATATTACATGCCAATGTCACGCACCTATTGATAAAAATATCAATAATAGTTCAAATAGCAGCTCTACAAGCTCACAACGCGTCACATCGCGACACGTTGTGAGCTTGTCGATCGGCTATTATCACAATATTTGGAATACAGCACCGCTAAAGTGGTTAATTAATAATGTACTTTTTCCCTTCCTAGAAATGTAGTGGAGTCAAATGTACAATATCTGTCTTTGAAATGTAGTGGAGTGAAAGTATCCAAAAACACAAAATAGTTTTTTTTTTCTCCAAAAATGTACTTAAGTACAGTACTCAAGTAAATATACTTTGTTACCGACCACACTGATGGGTCCAGTGCATAATGATATTCCTGCCAACCGCGATATATCATTATGAGATTACACGTCAATGTCGCGCACCTTGAAAACACGGGCCGCTGAAGCACTGAGGGAGTGTAGCGGGGCCATAAATCATGTATGCTTCCATAGGTTCCTGCTGCAATATGCTGCGTTTATGATTCAACATTTGTCATGTCAACTAGATGCTATGTTTGGAACATAGTGTGTGCAATGTGCATGTATGTGTGCATAGGGTTGTGTGTGCGATTTGTGTGTGTTCTGTGTGTGTGTGTGTGTGTGTGTGTGTGTGTGTGTGTGTGTGTGTGTGTGTGTGTGTGTGTGTGTGTGTGTGTGTGTGTGTGTGTGTGTGTGTGTGTGTGTGACGGTATCCCTGCTAGCGAGGCAGCAGTAGAAGGATTCATACAGCCAGGGTCTTCAGTAGATCCTGGGTGATCCCAACAATACGGCACTACAACGACGTTTCGGGGGTACGATCTACGATTCCGTCACTATCGGTACACAACTCGAACGGCGCTGAGTGGCCTTCGCAACGTTTGGCATGATGACTCACTCGAGGTGGTGCCTCTCGTCGCTCAAGTCCGCTTCAGACGGCACGCCTATGGCGTTTTAACAGTCTTTTTTTTTGCTAAGCTGTCATCCTCTCTAACGTCTTGGGTTTGAGAACGGCACTTCTGCATTTAGTCAGGGGATATTAGCAGAAAGATTTCCAATCTTGGAATAAATTCCTTACCAAAAAAAATCTTCACCAATGTGTTTGTAAAGGTGTCTAGTAACACATCTCACAAAGACTGAAATTCAGTTTCCCTAGGAGAATTTTTGACAGCTGCTGAAAGTTGGGGTACCCACCATTTCCATGCATTTCCATGCAGGGCAAAACAAATCAAATTTTAATTCTGTTTTAAGTAGCATGTGAGGGGTCAAACTAGGGTGTTTTTATGACTCTGAATCCATTGCAAGCATTTGTTTTGCACCAAAACCACTCCTTGGGCTAAAAACAGCCCAATCTCAATGGGCTTTTTACACAAAAAGTATACCTGGACAAGGATGGCTATGGCCGTTTTTAGCCCAAGGAGTGGTTTTGGTGCAAAACAAATGCTTGCAATGGATTCAGAATCATAAAAACACCCTAGTTTGACCCCTCACATGCTACTTAAAACAGAATTAAATTTTGTTTTTTTTGCCCTGCATGGAAATGCAGGGAAATGGTGGGTACCCCAACTTTCAGCAGCTGTCAAAAATTCTCCTAGGGAAACTGAATTTCAGTCTTTGTGAGATGTGTTACTAGACACCTTTACAAACACATTGGTGAAGATCTTTTTTGGTAAGGAATTTATTCCAAGATTGGAAATCTTTCTGCTAATATCCCCTGACTAATTCCAGTGTGGACGGGGTTATTGGGACGTTGGAAAACGACGTGACGTTGGTACCCACCCAAAAAGTACTCACATTTTCTACTTAAGTAAAAGTAGCAATACTGCAATGTAGAAATGCTCTGTTACAAGTAAAGGTTCAAAATGTAACTTGAGTAAAAGTACAAAAGTATTGGCATCAAAATATAGTACCGAAAGTAAAAGTACTCAAATGTTTGCAAATAGCAGATCTAGCAAATAGCTCACAACGCGTTGCGATGCGACACGTTGTGAGCTTGTAGATCGGCTATTTTCAAATAGCCTATATATAAAACAGGGCTAAAGTGGTTAATGTATGTTTTTTAATATCATAATTTATATCTGCAAAGTAACTAGTAACTAACGTTTTGAAATAATTACAGTGGAGTAAAAGTACAATATTTGCCTCTGAGATGTAGTGGAGTAGAAGTAAAAGTATTGAACATCGGAAATACTCCAGTAAAGTGAAAGTACCTAAAAATTTAGTAAATAATGACTACACTTGGATCCATTGGAACACAGGTTCTCCCCCCCACCAAATTTCCCGTAAAGTCACAGTTTTTGGACATACAGGGTACAGTACTTGAGTAAATGTACTTAGTTACGTTACAGCACTGCCGCTACGTTGTCAGATGTTATTGTCCCATGCCGTCACTACACAGTACGGCTTGAGAGTATTATGAGACTGTGTTGACCAGGTCTTTTCCTTCACCACAGAGACAGCAGATGAAAGGTCCAAACAGCACCTAGAGAGAGAACAGATTTCCTCTCTGCTGGCAACAGGCAGAGGATGGCAATCCTAATTAATGAAACACTATGCTAGCTCATGCTTTGTGTGCGTGTGCGTGTACGTGTGAGTGTGAGCGTGTGTGTGTGTGTGTGTGTGTGTGTGTGTGTGTGTGTGTGTGTGTGTGTGTGTGTGTGTGTGTGTGTGTGTGTGTGTGTGTGTGTGTGCGTGCGTGCGTGCGTGCGTGCGTGCGTGCGTGCGTGCGTGCGTGCGTGCGTGCGTGCGTGCGTGCGTGTGTGTGTGGGTTGTGCGCTCTCCGCTCGCCTACGCACTCGTGTCGTGTGACGGGAAAGAAAAAAAAGAACAGGAGGAATGCACGTGCGGGCACGTGCACGTGTGCCCCCCCCAGCCTATACGTGTCTATGTGCGTGCCACCGTGTGCATGGGAATGAGAGCATGTGTGCGCACGGCGGGAGTTGTCGGGCCCTTGGCCCAAACCGCGGCCCTCCCCCTGCAAGGGGTTGGACG